>NC_057808.1:308826549-308928982 GCF_018294505.1 Triticum aestivum | reverse complement strand
CGGACGCGTCCGGCGCGGCGCGGAGGGAGAGGGTTAGGGTTTGTCTGCGTATGTAATTCGGGATGCCCACATATTTATAGGTAGAGGGAGCTAGGAGGCTCCAAATGAGGTGCGGTTTTCGCCCACACGATCGTGATCGAACGACCTAGAGCATGGAAGAGAGTTTGGTGGGTTTTGGGCTGGTTTTAGAGGGGGTTTTGCTGGACACTCAAATGGACTTTGCGGATGCCCGGTTAACCGATGGAGTACCAAACGACCTCCGAATGGAACGAAACTTGACCGGTAGTCTCCGGGTGGTATATTAGGGCCACATGACAAGCCTCGGTCCATTCCGAGAAAGTTTGACACACGCACACGAAAGAAAACAAGAGGGGTGCACCGGAGGAGATAGGAGCGCCGGATTGGAAAACGGACAACGGGGAAAATGCTCGGATGCATGACACGAACACGTATGCGAATGCAATGCACATGATGACATGATATGAAAAAGCATGACATGACAAAAAACAAAACGAAAGACAAAACCCGACAACGGAGGGGAAATCATATCACAAAGCCGAAAATGGCAAGAGTCGGAGTTACAAATATGGCAAGTTATATGCGGGGTGTTACATTAGTCACAATGCTTGCAAGGCTTATAGTGATGTGCATTACCGAGTGGGCCCAGAGATACCTCTCCGACAATCGGAGTGACAAATCCTAATCTCGAAATACGCCAACCCAACAAGTACCGTTGGAGACACCTGTAGAGCACCTTTATAATCACCCAGTTACATTGTGACGTTTGGTAGCACACAAAGTGTTCCTCCGGTAAACGGGAGTTGCATAATCTCATAGTCATAGGAACATGTATAAGTCATGAAGAAAGCAATAGCAACATACTAAACGATCGAGTGCTAAGCTAACCAAATGGGTCAAGTCAATCACGTCATTCTCCTAATGAGGTGATCCCGTTAATCAAATGACAACTCATGTCTATGGCTAGGAAACATAACCATCTTTGATTAACGAGCTAGTCAAGTAGAGGCATACTAGTGACACTCCGTTTGTCTATGTATTCACCCATGTATTATGTTTCCGGTTAATACAATTCTAGCATGACTAATAAACATTTATCATGATATAAGGAAATAAATAATACTTTATTATTGCCTCTAGGGCATATTTCCTTCAGTCTCCCACTTGCACTAGAGTCAATAATCTAGATTACACAGTAATGATTCTTACACCCATGGAGTCTTGGTGCTGATCATGTTTTGCTCGTGGAAGAGGCTTAGTCAACGGGTCTGCAACATTCAGATCCGTATGTATCTTGCAAATTTCTATGTCTCCCACCTGGACTAAATCCCGGATGGAATTGAAGCGTCTTTTGATGTGCTTGGTTCTCTTGTGAAATCTGGATTCCTTTGCTAAGGCAACTGCACCAGTATTGTCACAGAAGATTTTCATTGGTCCCGATGCACTAGATATGACACCTAGATCGGATATGAACTCCTTCATCCAGACTCCTTCATTTGTTGCTTCCGAAGCAGCTATGTACTCCGCTTCACACGTAGATCCCGCCACGACACTTTGCTTAGAACTGCACCAACTGACAGCTCCACCGTTCAATGTAAATACGTATCCGGTTTGCGATTTAGAATCGTCCGGATCAGTGTCAAAGCTTGCATCAACGTAACCACTTACGATGAGCTCTTTGTCACCTCCATAAATGAGAAACATGTCCTTAGTCCTTTTCAGGTATTTCAGGATGTTCTTGACCGCTGTCCAGTGATCCACTCCTGGATTACTTTGGTACCTCCCTGCTAAACTTATAGCAAGGCACACATCAGGTCTGGTACACAGCATTGCATACATGATAGAGCCTATGGCTGAAGCATAGGGAACATCTTTCATCTTCTCTCTATCTTCTGAAGTGGTCGGGCATTGAGTCTTACTCAATCTCACACCTTGTAGTACAGGCAAGAACCCTTTCTTTGCTTGATCCATTTTGAACTTCTTCAAAACTTTATCAAGGTATGTGCTTTGTGGAAGTCCAATTAAGCGTCTTGATCTATCTCTATATATCTTAATGCCTAATATATATGCAGCTTCACCGAGGTCTTTCATTGAAAAACTCTTATTCAAGTATCCCTTTATGCTATCCAGAAATTCTATATCATTTCCAATCAGCAATATGTCATCCACATATAATATCAGAAATGCTACTGAGCTCCCACTCACTTTCTTGTAAATACAGGCTTCTCCAAAAGTCTGTATAAAACCAAATGTTTTGATCACACTATCAAAGCGTTTATTCCAACTCCGAGAGGCTTGCACCAGTCCATAAATGGATCGCTGGAGCTTGCACACTTTGTTAGCTCCCTTTGGATCGACAAAACCTTCCGGTTGCATCATATACAACTCTTCTTCCAGAAATCCATTCAGGAATGCAGTTTTGACATCCATTTGCCAAATTTCATAATCATAAAAATGCAGCAATTGCTAACATGATTCGGACAGACTTAAGCATCGCTACGGGTGAGAAAGTCTCATCGTAGTCAATCCCTTGAACTTGTCGAAAACCTTTCGCAACAAGTCGAGCTTTATAGACAGTAACATTACCATCAGCGTCAGTCTTCTTCTTGAAGATCCATTTATTTTCAATGGCTTGCCGACCATCGGGCAAGTCAACCAAAGTCCATACTTTGTTCTCATACATGGATCCCATCTCGGATTTCATGGCCTCAAGCCATTTTGCGGAATCTGGGCTCACCATCGCTTCTTCATAGTTCATAGGTTCGTCATGGTCTAGTAACATAACCTCCAGAACAGGATTACCGTACCACTCTGGTGCGGATCTTAATCTGGTTGACCTATGAGGTTCAGTAATAACTTGATCAGAAGTTTCATGATCATTATCATTAACTTCCCCACTAATTGGTGTAGGTGTCGCAGAAACTGGTTTCTGTGATGATCTACTTTCCAATAAGGGAGCAGGTACAGTTACCTCATCAAGTTCTACTTTCCTCCCACTCACTTCTTTCGAGAGAAACTCCTTCTCTAGAAAGGATCCATTCTTAGCAACGAATATCTTGCCTTCGGATATGTGATAGAAGGTGTACCCAACTGTCTCCTTTGGGTATCCTATGAAGACACATTTCTCCGATTTAGGTTCGAGCTTATCAGGTTGAAGTTACTTCACATAAGCATCGCAACCCCAAACTTTAAGATACGACAACTTTGGTTTCTTGCCAAACCATAGTTCATAAGGTGTTGTTTCAACGGATTTTGATGGTGCCCTATTTAGAGTGAATGCAGCCGTCTCTAAAGCATAACCCCAAAACGACAGCGGTAAATCAGTAAGAGACATCATAGATCGCACCATATCTAGTAAAGTACGATTACGACGTTCGGACACACCATTACGCTGTGGTGTTCCGGGTGGCGTGAGTTGTGAAACTATTCCGCATTGTTTCAAATGAAGACCAAACTCATAACTCAAATATTCTCCTCCACGATCAGATCGTAGAAATTTTATTTTCTTGTTACGATGATTTTCAACTTCACTCTGAAATTCTTTAAACTTTTCAAATGTTTCAGACTTATGTTTCATTAAGTAGATATACCCATATCTGCTCAAATCATCTGTGAAGGTGAGAAAATAACGATATCCGCCACGAGCCTCAATATTCATCGGACCACATACATCTGTATGTATGATTTCCAATAAATCTGTTGCTCTCTCCATAGTTCCGGACAACGGTGTTTTAGTCATCTTGCCCATGAGGCACGGTTCGCAAATACCAAGTGATTAATAATCAAGTGATTCCAAAAGTCCATCAGTATGGAGTTTCTTCATGCGCTTTACACCGATATGACCTAAACGGCAGTGCCACAAATAAGTTGCATTGTCATTATCAACTCTGCATCTTTTGGCTTCGACATTATGAATATGTGTGTCACTACTATCGAGATTCATTAAAAATAGACCACTCTTCAAGGGTGCATGACCATAAAAGATATTATTCATATAAATAGAACAACCATTATTCTCTGATTTAAATGAATAACCGTCTCACATTAAACAAGATCCAGATATAATGTTCATGCTCAACGCTGGCACCAAATAACAATTATTTAGGTCTAAAACTAATCCCGAAGGTAGATGTAGAGGTAGCGTGCCGACCGCGATCACATCGACTTTGGAACCATTTCCCACGCACATCGTCACCTCGTCCTTAGCCAATCTTCGCTTAATCCGTAGCCCCTGTTTCGAGTTGCAAATATTAGCAACAGAACCAGTATCAAATACCCAGGTGCTACTGCGAGTATTAGTAAGGTACACATCAATAACATGTATATCACATATACCTTTGTTAACCTTGCCATCCTTCTTATCCGCCAAATACTTGGGGCAGTTCCGCTTCCAGTGACCAGTCTGCTTGCAGTAGAAGCACTCAGTTTTAGGCTTAGGTCCATACTTGGGTTTCTTCTCCTGAACAGCAACTTGCTTGCTGTTCTTCTTGAAGTTCCCCTTCTTCTTCCCTTTGCCCTTTTTCTTGAAACTAGTGGTCTTACTGACCATCAACACTTGATGCTCCTTTTTGATTTCTACCTCCGCGGCCTTTAGCATTGCGAAGAGCTCGGGAATTGTCTTGTTCATCCCTTGCATGTTATAGTTCATCACGAAGCTCTTGTAGCTTGGTGGCAGTGATTGAAGAATTCTGTCAATGACGCTATCATCCGGAAGATTAACTCCCAGTTGAATCAAGTGATTATTATACCCAGACATTTTGAGTATATGCTCACTGACAGAACTATTCTCTTCCATCTTGCAGCTGTAGAACTTATTGGAGACTTCATATCTCTCAATCCGGGCATTTGCTTGAAATATTAACTTCAACTCCTGGAACATCTCATATGCTCCATGACGTTCAAAACGTCTTTGAAGACCCGGTTCTAAGCCGTAAAGCATGGCACACTGAACTATCGAGTAGTCATCAGCTTTGCTCTGCCAGACGTTCATAACTTCTGGTGTTGCTCTTGCAGGAGGCCTGGCACCTAGCGGTGCTTCCAGGACGTAATTCTTCTGTGCAGCAATGAGGATAATCCTCAAGTTACGGACCCAGTCCGTGTAATTGCTACCATCATCTTTCAACTTTGCTTTCTCAAGGAACGCATTAAAATTCAACGGAACAACAGCACGGGCCATTTATCTACAATTAACATAGACAAGCAAGATACTATCAGGTACTAAGTTCATGATAAATTCAAGTTCAATTAATCATATTACTTAAGAACTCCCACTTAGATAGACATCCCTCTAATCCTCTAAGTGATTACGTGATCCAAATCAACTAAACCATGTCCGATCATCACGTGAGATGGAGTAGTTTCAATGGTGAACATCACTATGTTGATCATATCTACTATATGATTCACGCTCGACCTTTCGGTCTCCGTGTTCCGAGGCCATATCTGCATATGCTAGGCTCGTCAAGTTTAACCTGAGTATTCCGCGTGTGCAACTGTTTTGCACTCGTTGTATTTGAACGTAGAGCCTATCACACCCGATCATCACGTGGTGTCTCAGCACGAAGAACTTTTGCAACGGTGCATACTCAGGGAGAACACTTTTATCTTGAAATTTTAGTGAGAGGTCATCTTATAATGCTACCGTCAATCAAAGCAAGATAAGATGCATAAAAGATTAACATCACATGCAATCAATATAAGTGATATGATATGGCCATCATCATCTTGTGCTTGTGATCTCCATCTCCGAAGCACCATCATGATCACCATCGTCACCGGCGCGACACCTTGATCTCCATCGTAGTATCGTTGTCGTCTCGCCAACTTATTGCTTTTACGACTATCGCTACCGCTTAGTGATAAAGTAAAACAATTACATGGCGATTGCATTGCATACAATAAAGCGACAACCATATGGCTCCTGCCAGTTGCCGATAACTCGGTTACAAAACATGATCATCTCATACAATAAAATATAGCATCATGTCTTGACCATATCACATCACAACGTGCCCTGCAAAAACAAGTTAGTCGTCCTCTACTTTGTTGTTGCAAGTTTTACGTGGCTGCTACGGGCTTAGCAAGAACCGTTCTTACCTACGCATCAAAACCACAACGATAATTTGTCAAGTTGGTGTTGTTTTAACCTTCGCAAGGACCGGGCGTAGCCACACTCGGTTCAACTAAAGTGAGAGAGACAGACACCTGCCAGTCACCTTTAAGCAACAAGTGCTCGCAACGGTGAAACCAGTCTCGCGTAAGCGTACGCGTAATGTCGGTCCGGGCCGCTTCATCTCACAATACCGCTGAACCAAAGTATGACATGCTGGTAAGCAGTATGACTTATATCGCCCACAACTCACTTGTGTTCTACTCGTGCATAGCATCAACGCATAAAACCTGGCTCGGATGCCACTGTTGGGGAACGTAGTAATTTCAAAAAAATTCCTACGCACACAAAAGATCATGGTGATGCATAGCAACGAGAGGGGAGAGTGTTGTCCACGTACCCTCGTAGACCGAAAGCGGAAGCGTTAACACAACGCGGTTGATGTAGTCGTACGTCTTCACGATACGACCGATCAAGTACCGAACGCACGGCACCTCCGAGTTCAGCACACGTTCAGCTCGATGGCGTCCCTCGAACTCCGATCCAGCCGAGTGTTGAGGGAGAGTTTCGTCAGCACGGCGGCGTGGTGACGATGATGATGTTCTACCGACGCAGGGCTTCGCCTAAGCTCCGCAACGATATTATCGAGGTGTAATATGGTGGAGGGGGGCACCGCACACGGCTAAAATATCGTATATCAATTGTGTGTCTAGAGGTGCCCCCCTGCCCCCGTATATAAAGGTGCAAGGGGGAGGCCGCCGGCCTAGGAGGTGTGGCGCGCCAGGAGGAGTCCTACTCCTACCGGGAGTAGGACTCCCCCCCTTTCCATGTTGGACTAGGAGTGGAAGAGGGGAAGAGGTGGAGGGGAGGAAGGAAGGGGGGCCGCCGCCCCCTTCTCCTTGCCCTATTCGGACTGGGGGGGAAGGGGGGCACGGCCCTTCCCTAGCCTTCTCTCCTCTCTTCCACCTAGGCCCACTAAGGCCCATTAAGTCACCGGGGGGTTCCGGTAACCTCCCGGTACTCCAGAAAAACCCCGATTTCACCCGTAACACTTCCGATGTCCAAACATAGGCTTCCAATATATCAATCTTTATGTCTCGACCATTTCGAGACTCCTCGTCATGTCCGTGATCACATCCGGGACTCCGAAAAACCTTCGGTACATCAAAACATATAAACTCATAATATAACTGTCATCGTAACATTAAGCGTGCGGACCCTACGGGTTCGAGAACTATGTAGACATGACCGAGACACCTCTCCGGTCAATAACCAATAGCGGAACCTGGATGCTCATATTGGTTCCCACATATTCTATGAAGATCTTTATCGGTCAGACCGCATAACAACATACGTTGTTCCCTTTGTCATCGGTATGTTACTTGCCCGAGATTCGATCGTCGGTATCTCGATACCTAGTTCAATCTCGTTACCGGCAAGTCTCTTTACTCGTTCCGTAATACATCATCCCGCAACTAACTCATTAGTCACAATGCTTGCAAGGCTTATAGTGATGTGCATTACCGAGTGGGCCCAGAGATACCTCTCCGACAATCGGAGTGACAAATTCTAATCTCAAAATACGCCAACCCAACAAGTACCTTTGGAGACACCTGTAGAGCACCTTTATAATCACCCAGTTATGTTGTGACGTTTGGTAGCACACAAAGTGTTCCTCCGGTAAATGGGAGTTGCATAATCTCATAGTCATAGGAACATGTATAAGTCATGAAGAAAGCAATAGCAACATACTAAATGATCGAGTGCTAAGCTAACGAAATGGGTCAAGTCAATCACTTCATTCTCCTAATGAGGTGATCCCGTTAATCAAATGACAACTCATGTCTATGGCTAGGAAACATAACCATCTTTGATTAACGAGCTAGTCAAGTAGAGGCATACTAGTGACACTCTGTTTGTCTATGTATTCACACACGTATTATGTTTCCGGTCAATACAATTCTAGCATGAATAATAAACATTTATCATGATATAAGGAAATAAATAATACTTTATTATTGCCTCTAGGGCATATTTCCTTTACCGCATACATCGGTATGTATTATTTCCAATAAGTGAGTAGCTCACTCCATTGTTCCGGAGAACGGAGTTTTAGTTATCTTGCCCATGAGGCATGGTTCGCAAGCATCAAATGATTCATAATCAAGTGATTCCAAAAGTCCGTCCGCATGGAGTTTCTTCATGCATTTTACACCAACATGACCTAAACGGCAGTGTCACAAATATGTTGCACTATCATTATCAACTTTGCATCTTTTGGCATCAGTATTATGAATATGTGTATCACCACGATTGAGATTCAACAAAATTAGACCACTCTTCAAGGGTGCATGACCATAAAAGATATTACTCATATAAATAGAACAACCATTATTCTCTGATTTAAATGAATAACCATCTCGCATTAAACAAGATCTAGATATAATGTTCATGCTCAACGCTAGCACCAAATCACAATTATTCAGGTCTAAAACTAATCCCGAAGGTAGATGTAGAGGTAGCATGCCGATGGCGACCACATTGACCTTGGAACCATTCCCGACGCGCATCGTCACCTCTTCCTTAGCCAATCTTCGTTTAATCCGTAGTCCCTGTTTCGAGTTACAAATATGAGCAACCGGACCGGTATCAAATACCCAGGCACTACTACGAGCACTAGTAAGGTACACATCAATAACATGTATATCAAATATACCTTTGTTCACTTTGCCATCCTTCTTATCCGCCAAATACTTGGTGCAGTTCCGCTTCCAGTGACTAATCCCTTTGCAGAAGAAACACTCAGATTCGGGCTTAGGTCCAGACTTGGGCTTCTTCCCGGGAGTGGCAACTTGCTTGCCATTCTTCTTGAAGTTCCCCTTCTTTCCTTTTGCCTTTTTCTTGAAACTAGTGGTCTTGTTAACCATCAACACTTGATGCTCCTTCTTGATTTCTACCTTCGCAGCTTTGAGCATTGCGAAGAGCTCGGGAATAGTCTTATCCATCCCTTGCATATTATAGTTCATCACGAAGCCTTTATAGCTTGGTGGCAGTGATTGAAGAACTCTGTCAATAACACTATCATCTGGAAGATTAACTCCCAGCAGAGTCAAGTGGTTATGATACCTAGACATTCTGAGTATGTGTTCACTGACAGAACTGTTCTCCTCCATCTTGCAGCTATAGAACTTGTTGGAGACTTCATATCTCTCAACTCGGGCATTTGCTTGAAATATCAACTTCAACTCCTGGAACATCTCATATGGTCCATGACGTTCAAAACGTCTTTGAAGTCCCGATTCTAAGCTGTAAAGCATGGCACACTGAACTATCGAGTAGTCATCATATCGAGCTTGCCAGACGTTCATAATATCAGCATCTGCTCCTGCAGCAGGCCTTTCACCTAGCGGTGCATCAAGGACATAATTCTTTTGTGCAGCAACGAGGATAATCCTCAAGTTACAAACCCAGTCTGTGTAGTTGCTACATCATCTTTC
Source organism: Triticum aestivum (assembly GCF_018294505.1). Lineage (NCBI taxonomy): Eukaryota > Viridiplantae > Streptophyta > Magnoliopsida > Poales > Poaceae > Triticum > Triticum aestivum. The sequence goes on along the minus strand of NC_057808.1, from coordinate 308,919,358 downwards.
AACCTAGCTTTCTCTAGGAACGCATTAAAATTCAAGGGAACGGTAGCACGGGCCATTGATCTACAACATAGATATGCAAAAATTATCAGGACTAAGTTCATGATAAATTAAGTTCAATTAATCATATTACTTAAGAACTCCCACTTAGATAGACATCCCTCGAGTCATCTAAATGATCACGTGATCCAAATCAACTAAACCATGTCCGATCATCATGTGAGATAGAGTAGTTTTCAATGGTGAACATCTCTATGTTGATCATATCTACTATATTATTCATGTTCGACCTTTCGGACTCTAGTGTTTCGAGGCCATGTCTGTACATGCTAGGCTCGCCAAGTTTAACCCGAGTATTCCGCATGTGCAAAACTGTCTTGCACCCGTTGTGTCTCGGCACGACGAACTGTCGCAACGGTGCATACTCAGGGATAGCACTTGTACCTTGAAATTTTAGTAAGGGGTCATCTCATAATGCTACCGCCGTACTAAGGAAAATAAGATGCATAAAAGATAAACATCACATGCAATCAAAATATGTGACATGATATGGCCATCATCATCTTGTGCCTTTGATCTCCATCTCCAAAGCACCGTCTTGATCTCCATCATCACCGGCTTGACACCTTGATCTCCATCGTTGCGTCGTGGTCGTCTCGCCAACTATTGCTTCTACAACTATCGCTAACGCATAGTGATAAAGTAAAGCAATTACATGGTGTTTGCATTTCATACAATAAAGCGACAACCATAAGGCTCCTGCCAGTTGCCGATGACTTTTACAAAACATGATCATCTCATACAACAACGTATATCACATCATGTCTTGACCATATCACATCACAACATGCCCAGCAAAAACAAGTTAGACGTCCTCTACTTTGTTGTTGCAAGTTTTACGTGGCTGCTACGGGCTTCTAGCAAGAACCATTCATACCTACGCATCAAAACCACAACGGTGTTTCGTCAAGTTTGCTGTTTTAACCTTCAACAAGGACCGGCCGTAGTCAAATTCGATTCAACTAAAGTAGGAGAAACAGACACCCGCCATCCACCTTTATGCAAAACTAGTTGCATGTCTATCGGTGGAACCGGTCTCATGAACGTGGTCATGTAAGGTTGGTCCGGGCCGCTTCATCCAACAATACCACCGAATCAAAATAAGACATTGGTGGTAAGTAGTATGACTATCACCGCCCACAACTCTTTGTGTTCTACTCATGCATATCATCTACGCATAGACCTGGCTCGGATGCCACTGTTGGGAAACGTAGCATGCAATTTCAAAAAAATTCCTACACTCACGCAAGATCTATCTAGGAGATGCATAGCAACGAGAGGGGGAGAGTGTGTCCACATACCCTCGTAGAACGAAAGAGGAAGCGTTTGTTAACGTGGTTGATGTAGTCGAACTTCTTCTCGTTCCGACCGATCAAGTACCGAACGTACGGCACATCCGAGTTCTACACACGTTCAACTCGATGACGTCCCTCGAACTCTTGATCTAGCAAAGTGTCGAGGGAGAGTTTCGTCAGCATGATGGCGTGGTGACGGTGATGGTGAAGTGATCCACGTAGGGCTTCGCCTAAGCACTACGTGATTATGATCGGAGTCGTAAACTGTGGAGGGGGGCGCCGCACACGGCTAACAATGTTTGATGTGTGTTCTGCCCCCCCCCCCCCGTATATATAGGTGGGAGGGGGATGGGAACAGCCCTAGGGCGCCCCAAGTAGGAGGAATCCAACTTGGGGGCCTAGTCCAATTCGCCCCCCCCCCTTACCATGTTTTCTGGAGGGAGAAGGAAGGAGGAGAGGGGAGAGAAGGAAGGGGGAGGCCGAATCCCTCCCCTTCCTTTCTCTCTTGCCCCTTTTCCTTCCCCTTCCTATTCGGCCTACATGGGGGGCGCAGCAGCCCATGCTGGCTGTTGTGTTTCCTCTCTTGGCCCAATAGGCCCATATCTTTGCCGGGGGGTGCCCGGAACCCCTTCCGGTGACCCGTTATGTACCCGATACCCCCGAAACACTTCCGGTGTCCGAATATCATCGTCCTATATATGAATCTTTACCTCTCGACCATTTCGAGACTCCTCTTCATGTCCGTGATCTCATCCGGGACTCCGAACAACATTCGGTCACCAAATCACATAACTCATATAATACAAATCGTCATCGAACGTTAAGCGTGCGGACCCTATGGATTCGAGAACTATGTAGACATGACCGAGACTCCTCTTCGGTCAATAACCAATAGCGGAACCTGGATTCTCATATTGGCTCCCACATATTCTACGAAGATCTTTATCGATCAAACCGCATAACAACATACGTTGTTCCCTTTGTCATCGGTATGTTACTTGCCCGAGATTCGATCGTCGGTATCTTCATACCTAGTTTAATCTCGTTACCGGTAAGTCTCTTTACTCGTTCTGTAATACATCATCCTGCAACTAACTCATTAGTCACATTGCTTGCAAGGCTTATTATGATGTTCATTACCGAGAGGGCCCAGAGATACCTCTCCGATACTCGGAGTGACAAATCTTAATCTCGATCTTTGCCAACCCAACAAACACCTTTGGAGATACCTGTAGAGCATCTTTATAATCACCCAGTTATGTTGTGACGTTTGATAGCACACAAGGTAATCCTCCGGTATCCGGGAGTTTGCATAATCTCATAGTCAAAGGAATATGTATAAGTCATGAAGAAAGCAATAGCGATAAAACTTAACGATCATTATGCTAAGCTAACAGATGGGTCTTGTCCATCACATCATTCTCCTAATGATGTGATCCCATTTATCAAATGACAACACATGTCTATGGTTAGGAAACTTAACCATCTTTGATTAACGATCTAGTCTAGTAGAGGCTTACTAGGGACACTGTGTTTTGTCTATGTATCCACACATGTATCAAGTTTCCGGTTAATACAATTCTTGCATGAATAATAAACATTTATCATGATATAAGGAAATATAAATAACAACTTTATTATTGTCTCTAGGGCATATTTCCTTCACTTCGAACACCACATACCACTTCCCCTGGCAGTGCAAACGTGCAATAATTTCAAGCAACAAGCATTGGAACACACAACCATTAATCAATGAAGAACTGTAAGAGCAAGCAATGTAGCAGAAGAGCATTAGTAAGCATGCATGATCATAACAAGTTCAACCTACCACTACTTTTATGTCATCCTACTTCCACATCCAGAAGAGGGTGTAATCCTACTACCGCAAGTTCGTGATCACTGAGAGGATCACCGTGATGGGTTAGTATATACCATCTCACCAAAATATACAGACCGTAAGATTGTTTTCAAGCCTGACTACACAAAATATACGTCGTCATCGTCATCGTCGTCCTTGTCGCCATCGCCGTCGAGGATCATGCATGTCGTCACCACCAGCAGAAGCATCACTGGTAGTAGTGCTTGCTCAGCCAGGTCCTCAGCCAGAGCACCCTGTGGGTTGTTCCCATGGCAACAAACCCAACACCCTGGGCTTTGGTGTCCAGTAGGTGGCTGAGAGCCAACATGAGAGCCTCTAGGCTAAAACCAAAATCTGCACCATGACGACGCCGTAGAGCTCAAGGTGGACGTCCACGCTCTTGCTCTCCCTGATGGCGGTGGGCACCTCCTTCACTGCCTCAGTCATGCTGCTAAAGACGCTGAGCTCCTCCTCCATGAAGGTTGCCCGTGTTAGAAATATGCCCTAGAGGCAATAATAAATTGGTTATTATTATATTTCCTTGCTCATGATAATCGTTTATTATCCATGCTAAAATTGTATTGATAGGAAACTCAGATACATGTGTGGATACATAGACAACACCATGTCCCTAGTAAGCCTCTAGTTGACTAGCTCGTTGATCAATAGATGGTTACGGTTTCCTGACCATGGACATTGGATGTCGTTGATAACGGGATCACATCATTAGGAGAATGATGTGATGGACATGACCCAATCCTAAGCCTAGCACAAGATCGTGTAGTTCGTTTGCTAAGAGCTTTTCTAATGTCAAGTACCATTTCCTTAGACCATGAGATTGTGCAACTCCCAGATACCGTAGGAATGCTTTGGGTGTACCAAACGTCACAACGTAACTGGGTGGCTATAAAGGTGCACTACAGGTATCTCCGAAAGTGTCTGTTGGGTTGGCACGAATTGAGACTGGGATTTGTCACTCCGTGTAAACGGAGAGGTATCTCTGGGCCCACTCGGTAGGACATCATCATAATGTGCACAATGTGACCAAGGAGTTTATCATGAGATGATGTGTTACGGAACGAGTAAAGAGACTTGCCGGTAACGAGATTGAACAAGGTATCGGGATACCGACGATCGAATCTCGGGCAAGTAACATACCGATTGACAAAGGGAATTATACACGGCATTGATTGAATCCTTGACATCGTGGTTCATCCGATGAGATCATCATGGAACATGTGGGAGCCAACATGGGTATCCAGATCCCGCTGTTGGTTATTGGCCGGAGAACGTCTCGGTCATGTCTGCATGGTTCCCGAACCCGTAGGGTCTACACACTTAAGGTTCGATGACGGTACGGTTATAGGGAATAGATATACGTGGTTACCGAATGTTGTTCGGAGTCCCGAATGAGATCCCGGACGTCACGAGGAGTTCCGGAATGGTCCGGAGGTAAAGATTTATATATGGGAAGTCCCGTTTTGGCCACCGGAAGAGTTTCGGGCGTCACCAGTAATGTACCGGGACCACCGGAAGGGTCCGGGGGTCCACCGGGAGGGGCCACCAGCCCCAGAGGCCTACGTGGGCCAATAGTGGGAAGGGACCAGCCCCTAGGTGGGCTGGGGTGCCTCCCACCAAGGCCCAAGGCGCCCTCAAGAGGAGAGGGGGCAAACCCTAGGAGCAGATGGGCCCTAAGGCCCACCCTAGGTGCGCCCCCCTCTCTCCCCCTTGGCCGTCACCCAGATGGGATCTGGGGGCTGCCGCCACCCCTAGGGAGGGAACCCTAGGTGGGGACGCAGCCCCTCCTCTTCCCCTATATATACTTGAGGTATGGGGGCTGCCCAACACATGATTTGCTCTCCCTCTTGGCGCAGCCCTACCTCTCTCCCTCCTCGTCTCTCGTAGTGCTTGGCGAAGCCCTGCTGGAGTACCGCGCTCCTCCACCACCACCACGCCGTCGTGCTGCTGCTGGACGGAGTCTTCCCCAACCTCTCCCTCTCTCCTTGCTGGATCAAGGCATGGGAGACGTCACCGGGCTGCACGTGTGTTGAACGCGGAGGCACCGTTCTTCGGCGCTTAGATCGGAATCAACCGTGATCTGAATCGCTACGAGTACGACTCCTTCATCCGCGTTCTTGCAACGCTTCCGCATAGCGATCTACAATGGTATGTAGATGCACTCCCCTTCCCCTCGGTGCTAGATTACTCCATAGATTGATCTTGGTGATGCGTAGAAAATTTTGAATTTCTGCTACGTTCCCCAACAGTGGCATCATGAGCTAGGTCTATGCGTAGTTTCTATGCACGAGTAGAACACAAAGTAGTTGTGGGCATCGATTTTGTCAATTTACTTGCCGTTACTAGTCTTATCTTGATTCGGCGCCATCGTGGGATGAAGCGGCCCGGACCGACCTTACACGTACACTTACGTGAGACAGGTTCCACTGGCTGACATGCACTAGTTGCATAAGGTGGCTAGCGGGTGTCTGTCTCTCCCACTTTAGTCGGATCGGATTCGATGAAAAGGGTCCTTATGAAGGGTAAATAGAAATTGGCATATCACGTTGTGGCTTTTGCGTAGGTAAGAAACGTTCTTGCTAGAATCCCATAGCAGCCACGTAAAACATGCAACAACAATTAGAGGACGTCTAACTTGGTTTTGCAGGGTATGCTATGAGATGTGATATGGCCAAAAGGATGTGATGAATGATATATGTGATGTATGAGATTGATCATGTTCTTGTAATAGGAATCACGACTTGCATGTCGATGAGTATGACAACCGGCAGGAGCCATAGGAGTTGTCTTAATTTATTGTATGACCTGCGTGTCAATGAAAACGCCATGTAATTACTTTACTTTATTGCTAACCGTTAGCCATAGTAGTAAAGTAATAGTTGGCGAGACAACTTCATGAAGACACGATGATGGAGATCATGATGATGGAGATCATGGTGTCATGCCGGTGACGAAGGTGATCATGCCGCGCCTCGAAGATGGAGATCAAAGGCGCAAGATGATATTGGCCATATCACATCACTTTATGATTTGCATGTGATGTTTGTCATGTTTACATCTTATTTGCTTAGAACGACGGTAGCATAAATAAGATGATCCCTCACTAAAATTTCAAGAGACGTGTTCCCCCTAACTGTGCACCGTTGCGAAGGTTCGTTGTTTCGAAGCACCACGTGATGATCGGGTGTGATAGATTCTAACGTTCGAATACAACGGGTGTTGACGAGCCTAGCATGTACAGACATGGCCTCGGAACACATGCGAAACGCTTAGGTTGACTTGACGAGCCTAGCATGTACAGACATGGCCTCGGAACACAAGAGATCGAAAGGTCAAACATGAGTCGTATAGTAGATGCGATCAACATGGAGATGTTCACCGATGATGACTAGTCCGTCTCACGTGATGATCGGACACGGCCTAGTTTGATTCGGATCATGTATCACTTAGATGACTAGAGGGATGTCTATCTGAGTGGGAGTTCGTTAAAAAATTTGATTAGATGAACTTAATTATCATGAACATAGTCAAAAGGTCTTTGCAAATTATGTCGTAGCTTACGCTTTAGTTCTACTAAGATATGTTCCTAGAGAAAATTTAGTTGAAAGTTGATAGTAGCAATTATGCGGACTGGGTCCGTAAACTGAGGATTGTCCTCATTGCTGCACAGAAGGCTTATGTCCTTAATGCACCGCTCGGTGTGCTGAACCTCAGCGTCGTCTGTAGATGTTACGAAACATCTGACATACACGTTTTGATGACTACGTGATAGCTTAGTGTGTGATGCTAACGGTTTAAAATTGTGGCGACAAGACGGTTTTGAAACGTCGCAGAACATATGAGATGTTCCAAAGACTGAAATTGGGATTTCAGACTAATGCCCACGTCAAGAGGTATGAGACCTCTGACAAGTTTCTTAAGCCTGCAAACTAAGGGAGAAAAGCTCAATCGTTGAGCATGTGCTCAGATTGTCTGAGTACTACAATCACTTGAATCGAGTGGGAGTTAATCTTCCAGATGAGATAGTGATGGTTCTCCATAGTCACTGCCACCAAGCTATTAGAGCTTCGTGATGAACTATAACATATCAGGGATAGACATGATGATCCTTGAGCAACTCGCGATGTTTGACACCACGAAAGTAGAAATCAAGAAGGAGCATCAATTGTTGATGGTTAGTAAAACCACTAGTTTCTAGAAGGGCATGGGCAAGAGGGATACTTCATGAAACAGCAAATCATTTGCTGCTCTAGTGAAGAATCCCAAGGTTGAACCCAAACCCGAGACTAAGTGCTTCTGTAATGAGGGGAACGGTCACTGAAGCAGAACTACCCTAGATACGTAGATGAGAAGGCAGGCAAGGTCGACAGAAGTATATTGGATATACATTATATGAATGTGTACTTTACTAGTACTCCTAGCAGCACCAGGGTATTAGATACCGGTTCGGTTGCTAAGTGTTAGTAACTCGAAATAAAATCTGCGGAATAAACGGAGACTAGCTAAAGGTGAGATGACGATATGTGTTGGAAGTGTTTCCAAGGTTGATGTGATCAAGCATCGCATGCTCCCTCTACCATCGAGATTGGTGTTAAACCTAAATAATTGTTATTTGGTGTTTGCGTTGAGCATAAACATGATTGGATTATGTTTATCGCAATACGGTAATTCATTTAAGGAGAATAATGGTTACTCTGTTTATTTGAATAATACCTTCAATGGTCTTGCACCTAAAATGAATCTCGATCGCAGTGATACACATGTTCGTGCCAAAAGATATAAAATAGTAATGATAGTACCACATACTTGTGGCACTGCCATTTGAGTCATATTGGTATAGAACGCATGAAGAAGCTCCATGTAGATGGATCTTTGGACTCACTCATTTTTGAAAAGATTGAGACATGCGAACCATGTCTATTGGTATATATGCATGAAGAAACTCCATGCAGATGGATCGTTTGGACTCACTTGATTTTGAATCACTTGAGACATGCAAATCATACCACATGGGCAAGATGACTGAAAGGCCTCGTTTTCAGTAAGATGGAACAAGAGAGCAACTTGTTGGAAGTAATACATTTGATGTGTGCAGTCCAATGAGTGCTGAGGCACGCAGTGGATATCGATATGTTCTTACTTCACAGATGATTTGAGTAGATGCTGAGAATATTTACTTGATGAAACACAAGTCTGAATTATTGAAAGGTTCAAGTAATTTCAGAGTGAAGTTGAAGATCGTCGTGACAAGAGGATAAAATGTCTATGATATGATCATAGAGATATCTGAGTTACGAGTTTGGCACACAATTAAGACATTGTGGAAAGTGTTTCACAATTAATACCGCCTGGAACACCACAGTGTGATGGTGTGTCTGCACATCATAACTGCACCCTATTGGATATGGTGCATACCATGATGTCTCTTATCGAATTACCACTATCGTTTATGGGTTAGGCATTAGAGACAACCGCATTCACTTTAAATAGGGCATCACGCAATTCCGTTGAGACGACACCGTTTAGAGAAACCTAAGTTGTCGTTTCTTGAAAGTTTGGGGCTGCGATGCTTATGTGAAAAAGTTTCAGGCTGATAAGCTCGAACCCAAAGCGGATAAATGCACCTTCATAGAATACCCAAAACAGTTGGGTATACCTCCTGTTTCAGATCTGGAAGTAAACAGGTCCTTTCTCGAGAAAAAGTTTCTCTCGAAAGAATTGAGTGGGAGGATGGTCGAGACTTGATGAGCTTATTGAACCATGACTTCAACTAGTGTGTAGCAGGGCACAGGAAGTTGTTCCTGTGGCACCTACACCAATTGAAGTGGAAGCTTATGATAGTGATCATGAAACTTCGGATCAAGTCACTACCAAACCTCGTAGGTTGATAAGGATGCGTACTACTTCGAGTGGTACGTAATCCTGTCTTGGAAGTCATGTTGCTAGACAACAATGAACCTACGAGCTATGGAGAAGCGATGGTGGGCCCGGATTCCGACGAATGGCTCGAGGCCATAAAATCCGAGAGACGATCCATGTATAAAACAAGGTATAGACTTTGGAAGAACTACTTGATGGTCGTAAGGCTGTTGGGTGCAGATGGATTTTAAAAGGAAGACAGACAATGATGGTAAGTGTCACCATTAAGAAAGCTCGGCTTGTCGTTAAGATGTTTTCCGACAATTTCAAGGAGTTGACTACGATGAGACTTTCTCACTCGTAGCGATGCTAAGAGTCTGTTGGAATTATATTAGCAGTTACTGCATTATTTATGAAATCTTGTAGATAGGATATCAAAACATTGTTTCCTCGACGATTTTCTTGAGGAAAGGTTGTATGTGATACAACCAGAAGGTTTTGTCAATCCTGAAAGATGCTAACAAGTATGCAAAGCTCCAGCAATCCTTCTAAGGACTGGAGTAAGCATCTCGGAGTTGGAATGTACGCTTTGATGAGATGATCAAAGATTTTGGGTTTATACAAAGTTTATGAGAAACTTGTATTTCCAAAGAAGTGAGTGGGAGCACTATAGAATTTCTGATGAGTATATGTTGTTGACATATTGTTGATCAGAGATGATGTAGAATTTCTGGAAAGCATACAGGGTTATCTGAAAAGTGTTTTTTAATGGAAAACCTGGATTAAGCTGCTTGAACATTGAGCATCAAGATCTATAAGGATAGATCAAAAACGCTTAATAGTACTTTCAAATGAATACATACCGTGACAAGTTTTTGAAGGAGTTCAAAATACATCAGCAAAGAAGGAGTTCTTGGCTGTGTTACAAGGTGTGAGTATTGAGTAAGACTCAAGACCTGACCACGGCAGAAGAGAGAAAAAGGACGAAGGTCGTCCCCTATGCTTTAGACGTAGGCTCTACAGTATGCTATGTTGTGTACCGCACATGAAGTGTGCCTTGCCATGAGTTAGTCAAGGGGTACAATAGTGATCTGAGAATGGATCACATGACAGCGGTCGAACTTATCCTTAGTATCTAGTGGACTAAGGAATTTTCTCGATTATGGAGGTGAAAAGGAGTTCGTCGTAAAGGGTTACGTCGATGCAAACTTTGACACTAATCCGGATGACTCTGAGTAGTAAACCGGATTCGTATAGTAGAGGAGTTATTTGAAATAGCTCCAAGTAGCGCGTGGTAGCTGCATCTACAAGATGACATGGATATTCGTAAAGCACACACGCATCTGAAAGGTTCAGACCCGTTGACTAATAACCTCTCTCACAAGTGAGATATGAACAAACCCCATGGGTGTTGGATTCATTACATTCACATGGTGATGTGAACTAGATTATTGACTCTAGTACACTCTTGGGTATTAATCACATGGCGATGTGAACTAGATTATTGACTCTAGTGCAAGTGGGAGACTGTTAGAAATATGCCCTAGAGGCAATAATAAATTGGTTATTATTATATTTCCTTGTTCTCATTTATTATCCATGCTAAAATTGTATTGATAGGAAACTCAGATACATGTGTGGATACATAGACAACACCATGTCCCTAGTAAGCCTCTAGTTGACTAGCTCGTTGATCAATAGATGGTTACGGTTTCCTGACCATGGACATTGGATGTCGTTGATAACAGGATCACATCATTAGGAGAATGATGTGATGGACAAGACCCAATCCTAAGCCTAGCACAAGATCGTGTAGTTCATTTGCTAAGAGCTTTTCTAATGTCAAGTACCATTTCCTTAGACCATGAGATTGTGCAACTCCCGGATACCGTAGGAATGCTTTGGGTGTACCAAACGTCACAACGTAACTGGGTGCTATAAAGGTGCACTACAGGTATCTCCGAAAGTGTCTGTTGGGTTGGCACGAATCGAGACTGGGATTTGTCACTCCGTGTAAACGGAGAGGTATCTCTGGGCCCACTCGGTAGGACATCATCATAATGTGCACAATGTGACCAAGGAGTTGATCACGGGATGATGTGTTACGGAACGAGTAAAGAGACTTGCCGGTAACGAGATTGAACAAGGTATTGGGATACCGACGATCGAATCTCGGGCAAGTAACATACCGATTGACAAAGGGAATTATACACGGGATTGATTGAATCCTTGACATCGTGGTTCATCCGATGAGATCATCGTGGAACATGTGGGAGCCAACATGGGTATCCAGATCCCGCTGTTGGTTATTGGCCGGAGAACGTCTCGGTCATGTCTGCATGGTTCCCGAACCCGTAGGGTCTACACACTTAAGGTTCGATGACGCTAGGGTTATAGGGAATAGATATACGTGGTTACCGAATGTTGTTCAGAGTCCCGGATGAGATCCCGGACGTCACGAGGAGTTCCGGAATGGTCCGGAGGTAAAGATTTATATATGGGAAGTCCCGTTTTGGCCACCGGAAGAGTTTCGGGCGTCACCGGTAATGTACCGGGACCACCGGAAGGGTCCGGGGGTCCACCGGGAGGGGCCACCAGCCCCAAAGGCCTACGTGGGCCAATAGTGGGAAGGGACCAGCCCCTTGGTGGGCTGGGGCGCCTCCCACCAAGGCCCAAGGCGCCCTCAAGAGGAGAGGGGGCAAACCCTAGGAGCAGATGGGCCCTAAGGCCCACCCTAGGTGCGCCCCCCTCTCTCCCCCTTGGCCGTCACCCAGATGGGATCTGGGGGCTGCCGCCACCCCTAGGGAGGGAACCCTAGGTGGGGGCGCAGCCCCTCCTCTTCCCCTATATATACTTGAGGTATGGGGGCTGCCCAACACATGATTTGCTCTCCCTCTTGGCGCAGCCCTACCTGTCTCCCTCCTCGTCTCTCGTAGTGCTTGGCGAAGCCCTGCTGGAGTACCGCGCTCCTCCACCACCACCACGCCATCGTGCTGCTGCTAGACGGAGTCTTCCCCAACCTCTCCCTCTCTCCTTGCTGGATCAAGGCATGGGAGACGTCACCGGGCTGCACGTGTGTTGAACGCGGAGGCACCGTTCTTCGGCGCTTAGATCGGAATCAATCGCGATCTGAATCGCTACGAGTACGACTCCTTCATCCGCGTTCTTGCAACGCTTCCGCATAGCAATCTACAATGGTATGTAGATGCACTCCCTTCCCCTTGGTGCTAGATTACTCCATAGATTGATCTTGGTGATGCGTAGAAAATTTTGAATTTCTGCTACGTTCCCCAACAGCCCGCTTCCTCTTCCTATCAAGCACAGGAACGTGCTCACCATCCTTCCCAGGAGCATCAATGTTGATGGTGTCTGGATACTCTGGCATCGGCGATCCCAGCGGCTGACCAGAGCCTATGGCATGCTTGCTAGTTGCCAGCCCGAAGGAGAAGATCTGCTGCATCTGGTAGTAGTTCTCGATAGGGGTGTTGAGGAACTCTGTGTCCTTGGGGTGAGACTAAGAAGAAACAGGGCATAGAGGTTATTTAGTATGGCAATGGTCATAGGCTTAAACTGTTGGTTTGTTAGAATGGCATGGTTTGTGAGCTAACCGCGATGAGGCCTTGGTAGTGCTCTGCCTCCAGAAGGATCGAGCAGGTGTCCTCATCCCATGAAGCACAACTGAGGTCTCTGAGCTTGGACGCGGTGATCCACCTCGCTCTCCACTTCCTCAAGTGGTTGTACACCTGCGTCAAGTTGACCTCCTGTCCACAGAAGTCGAACACCTGCTTTCCAACAAGGTTCAAGTGCACCTCCTTGAAGCCCTTGTCAGTCCTCACCCCACTAGCTATGATCTCACACATCTTGTTAAGCACAAAAGTGGAGACGAATGGTTGCCATTTGATGTTGTTCCCCCGGACATCCTTCTTCTCCTTTGCGGCTGCGATTTGAGTAGCAGCATGAGCAACAACATTGGGCTGAGCCAGCACAAATGGAGGAACCATAGGAGGCACCTCGAAAACCTCTGAATCAGGAGGCATCTGGTCCATAGGAGGCTGGGAGTCCTCGATGTAGGACGGTGGGAACTGGGTCTCGGACAGCACGATGGCCTAACTAAACTCTTGCGTGGTCATGTCCTACAAACATATGCGTCATCAACACCACATGACACTACCAATGGATAGTAGGAACTAGCAGTAGAACATGGACAGATCGAACTAGCGGTAACACATGCACACATGGATGAGATCTAGTTGAAGACAGCACTACCAAATTCATCAAAGCATACCACAGCTCAACACAACATAACAAAGCACTAATCATGGACACATGGATGATCTTATTCAACACTTGCACACCAGAATGCCACCAATCCATCCATGACCACTAGCTACCAACACTTGCCCACATGGAAACAACCCCTAGCATGCTCCAAATCCATCACAACTAGCTACTACAACATCACAGTCAAACAGATCTAACGACCTAACCCTAGCACATGGACAGATCTAGCTCGAACTAGTAGAGAGGAGGTGGTGATTGAACTTACAGACGCCATCAGGACAGCCGCGGAGGAGGTGCCTGGCACATCGGAGAGGAGGAGGAGTCGACCCGTCTCCACAGTCCACCGGTCGCTGGAGTAGTTTCCCCGCTACCTCATCGTCGAAGTGGATCCGCGTCGGAGGGAAAGCTCGAGAGGGGGGAAATGGTGGCGGGAGTTTTGCCGCGGCGGTCACCCTCAATATATAGGGCGACCGAATCAGTGGGCGGTGACTCGAATTCGTCTCGCTACTTTTTCGGAGATGCGCCATCACTCCCGCCATCTCCCTCCCTTACGCGGCGCGGCGTTCCCCTCTCCTACATCGCTCGAGCCTATCTCACTGGAAATGACCGATTCGGCCATTCCTAGCGGGCCTGGTTGAGGGGTGCTTTGAGGTTCGTGCTATGCGGGCCAAACAGTAAACACAGGCATCCAAACAGCCCATTTTTATCCCGCGCGGGCCTGGCCCGACCTAATGCAGCCTACCAAATGCACCCCATGTGTTCGCTGCAGCACATGGGGGCATGCGCGGTGCGTGAGCTCGGGCGTGCTAGCGCTCCGTCCATGAGAGCGTCCATGGGCACAATGCCCAACCGCCGGGGATGGAAACGACTCAGGGCGAGGTCACGGAGGAGCAGTGGGGTGGCGGGGTAGGGGAGCAGCGACACGACCAAATAGGCCGGGATGGGCTGCCGGCGAGGCGGTGATGACCCACAAGTATAGGGTATCAATCGTAGTCCTTTCAATAAGTAAGAGTGTCGAACCCAACGAGGAGCAAAAGGAAATGACAAGCGGTTTTCAGCAAGGTATTTTCTGCAAGCACTGAAATTATCGGTAACAAATAGTTTGGTGGCAAGGTAATTCGTAAGGAGTAACAAGTAACAAGTGTAACAAAGGTGCAGCAAGGTGTCCCAATCCTTTTTATAGAAAAGGACAAGCCTGGATGAACTCTTATATAAAGCAAAGCGCTCCCGAGGACACATGAGAATTATCATCAAGTTAGTTTTCATCATGCTCATATGATCTGCGTTCGCTACTTTGATAATTTGTATGTGGGTAGACTGGTGCTTGAGTGTTGTCCTTGACAAGACTCCCACTTATGATTAACCCCTCTCGCAAGCATCCACAAATATGAAAGAAGAATTAAGATAAATCTAACCATAGCATTAAACATGTGGATCCAAATTAGCCCCTTACAAAGCAACACATAAACTAGGGTTTAAACTTCTGTCACTCTAGCAACCCCATCTACTTGCTACTTCCCAATGCCTTCCCCTAGGCCCAAATCATGGTGAAGTGTCATGTAGTCGACGTTCACATAACATCACTAGAGGAAAGACAACATACATCTCACAAAATATCGAACGAATACCACATTCACATGATTACTTATAACAAGACTTCTCCCATGTCCTCGGGAACAAAAGTAACTACTCACAAAGCATGTTGACGTTCAAGATCAGAGGGGTATTGAATATCATGAAGGATCTGAACATATGATCTTCCACCAAATAAACCAACTAGCATCAACTACAAAGAGTAATCAACACTACTAGCAACCCACAGGTACCAATCTGAGGTTTTGAGAGAAAGATTGAATACAAGAGATGAACTAGGGTTTGAGATGAGATGATGCTGGTGAAGATGTTGATGAAGATTGGTCCTCCCATGATGAGAGGATCGTTGGTGATGACGATGGCTTTGATTTCGCCCTCTCGGAGGGAAGTTTCCCCAGCAGAATCGCTCCGCTGGAGCCCTAGATTGCTTCTGCCTAGGTTCCACCTCTAGACGGCGACGCTTTGTCTCGAAAGCCTTCTCTTTATTTTTTTCTAGGTCAAAACACCTCATATAGCAGAAGATGGGCATCAGAGGCTGGCCAGGGGGCCCACAAGCTCAGAGGCCCGCCCTGGGGGGTAGGGCGCGGCCCCAGGCTTGTGGCCACCTGGTGGGTCCCCTTCTGATATTTCTTCGCGAATATTTTCTATGTATTCCAAAGCAATTCTCCGTAAAGTTTCAAGACATTTGGAGTTGTGCAGAATATGTATCTCATATTTGCTCCTTTCCGGTCCAGAAATCCAGCTGCCGGCATTCTCCCTCTTCATGTAAATCTTATAAAATAAGATAGAAAAGGCATAAGAATTGTATCCTAAAGTGTAATAACAGCCCATAATGCAATAAATATCAACATAAAAACATGATGCAAAATGGACGTATCAGGCGGCTAGCTCGGGTTCCCGGAGCAGGCATGCGCAACAGAGAAACATGAATGTAAGGCTGGGGCGGGTTCACTCTTGTACGCAATGTCAGAGCGAGCGCGTCCGGGCGTGACCAGTCGTCCTCATATCGTCCCCAGATATGAGGCGGGTTTGAGGTACGCC
The DNA here is from genome assembly GCF_018294505.1 of Triticum aestivum. NCBI lineage: Eukaryota > Viridiplantae > Streptophyta > Magnoliopsida > Poales > Poaceae > Triticum > Triticum aestivum. Next base: position 308,903,356 of record NC_057808.1, on the reverse strand, counting down.
GGACAACTCGGATGTATAAGAAGACTTTAGGGGATCTTCTTGGGTCGGTTTTATTTGACGGGGCACGGAAGAGACTATCCGCCTAGGCATTTAGGGAGGCTTTGAGGAGTCCAGTTGTAGATGCTCTTAGATGGCCGCATCCTCTAGAGGATATTGACAGAGCAAATGGTGACATTTCAAAACTGACAAAGGTGCTACAGGTTTGGCACATGGGTGAAGACATTTTGAAACTCAATAGTCTGCCAAACATCTATTAAGGAAATACACCTTAACATTTGGAATCCTTGGTCGGCAACAAATTGAAAAATCTCTAGCGAAGTGGCTTACCTGAAAGTTGCAAGATTTTTCAGCAAACCCGAAAAACAATGGGTTGCTTAAAATATTATTGTGGGTGGGACACTATCGATGAGCGCCCTGCCGGGCGCCAGTTACGGAATTCGTTTCAGCGAACAAGCACCATCGGTACAAGATGGTGCGGTCCGAGCACATTATCAAAGCTTGTTGGTGTAGCAACTTAGTTCACTAGAAAGATGGCTTCGGGGTAATCCGTGTATTCATTTTGTCAGACTCCGTTGAATAATAATAAAGATGTTTGTGTGCATGCTTGATGGTTATCCTCCCTTTTTGAAAGAAAAAAATTTGTCCTGGAATTGTTTTCGTCATTTTTTTAACACAGTACAGACGCAAGCGCTCATATACACGCACATACACTCACCCCTGTGAACGCACACACGCACACCCTACCCCTATGAGCACCTCCGAAAGACTGAGCCAACATATCATCTTGAAATTTACGAAGTCGCCGTAGGCACCTCGTCGTCGACGGGAACGTATCCTCCCACTAAATGTGCATCGCCGGAAATCCTGAAATAAATCCAGGAATAAATGCGAGCACCAGGACTTGAATCCTGCTTGACTGGGGATACCACAGTCCCTCTGACCATCCAACCACATGTTCATTCGCGTTTTCGTCATTTTGGTGTGGCTAGGGTTCCACATGTACATTCGCGTTTTCATCATTTTGCTGTGGCTAGGATTCTTGTTTAAATTTGGGGGGTCGTTGTATCAAGCATGTCGGATTATTCCTCACTTTTTTAAAAAAAATCCTCAAGAAAAAAATGTGGGATCAGCTGGCCGGTTAAAATAACAACGTGTGATGTGGACCGAGCCAACCCCATAATGTTACGTGCCCTTTTCACCATCGAGACAAGCCATTGGCATAGTTCGGCATAGATCCCATCCGGCGTCTGCTGCCAGGCGTACCCAGCCGACCGTCCGCTATAAACCTGTGTGCGGCCGTGACATGATGGCATGCATCGGTTGTGTTCATAGTAGGCTTAGGATTGAGGAAGATGTTGCCAAGTTCATTGCGGCGGTCGCGTCTGAATAAGTTTTGTCGGGCTTCGTACGTGGTCAGGCGGGGCTCTTGCCTCTGTCTAGGAGCCAACCGGGTTGGGCATCCCCTGATCTCATTGAGGTCGCGGGCTATGGTGTCTCAAGGACGATCGGCACTAGCCGAGCAAGTCCTCGGGTGGTTGGTGGTTGTGCGGAGATGGAGCTTCTTCTTCCTCATCGTTGGTATGATCTACTGTTGTTGTTCATCCTTTTTTGTGTTGCTGCTGGAGGGATGTCCCGCTTTGTCTACACGATTGGCCCGGCCACGACGCCAGAACTGGATCCTAGTTCTCTTCTAACCGGAAGGGGCACATATGGCGGTACTCAAAGTCGCAAATGGCGAAGGCTAGTGCAGGCTTGTTGGATACACAGGTGCGTCTTTGTCCTTTTGGCGCCGGAGCAAAGAAAAAGTGGAGCAGTGCGGCGCCGATGATGTTGTGGTTGAAGATGATGTCTGGCTTAGGGCTGGTTATAGATTCTTTTGTTGCAGGGGCCTTTCGCAAGGTTCAGGGGTGATAACACAGAGTTTCGAAGCTCTTCATATTTTTTTAGTTGTGTTAGGCTCTTTGTTATTTTGCTTAATCATGAGTGTGTTAGTGTGTGCTTGTACGGGTTCAGAACTATGTACTGTTCTGTGATATAAATGCAAGCATATTTCTAAAAAAATAAAATACTAGACTTTCGGTGATCCTGTATGACCGACAGTAAGGCGAGTGATAGGCACTGGTGCGTCGGCCGAAATTTGGGCCGGTCGGACAAGTAGCGTTCGATCAAACATCACATAGCCACACGATTATGTCCCCTTCCTTCATCAGATCTGTTCTTCTTTCAGAAAAAAGCTTGCATCGTGCCGCCATGGACTGGAGACGCCGCCCGGCCTCGAAGCACCGTGCGGAGCGTCTCGCCCCTCGCTGCCCCCACCGCCGGTCGTTGTCATCCCTGCAGGTCACCGTCGCTACCGTCGCCTCATGCGTTCTCGCTGGCCACATGCATGCAGTAGCGTGCGGCCACGGTTGCACCTCCCCGTGGCGACCGTTGTAGCTCTGGTGCGACGGCTGAGGGAGTCCTGGATTAATGGGTCCCCGGGCGTCCGGGCTATGTGACGCGGGCCGGACTGATGGGCCATCGAGCGGGAAGTAGGGTATTACCTCCATCGAGAGGGCCCGAACCTGGGTAAACATCGTGTCCCCAGTCTGCTGTTACCATCGATCCTCAGACGCATAGTTCGGGACCCCCTACCCGAGATCTGCCGGTTTTGACACCGACATTGGTGCTTTCATTGAGAGCTCCCCTATGTCGTTGACCGAAGGACCGATGGATCGCTTCGTCAACAACGACGGCACCACCGCCGAGGAGATCTTCCCTCCCGGCCAGCTTTTTGTGTTTAGGGGCTTCCCGCTCCGTGCCAACACAGAAGGCCACCTTGAGCAGGTTGAGAATTACGCCCCTGGCCATCGGGTCAGGTTTGGAAGCTTGAACTACGCTGCTGATACCCGTGGAGACTCGATCCTCGACGGATTCGAGCCCACGGCGACCGCTCCCTGCCACCACGATGAACATGACTTAAATCTGTCATCGGACCATACCCAGGAGATAGCGCATGTAACTGCTCTGGCCCTAGATCCGGAGCAGATCGCGTCATCCGAGGACGGGAAGCTCAACCCCGCCACGGAAGTCGCAGACTCAGCACCGTTGGAGCCGCACACAGACCCAACCTTGAGCGAGATCTGTGTTATCGGAACTTCGGATTCGTCTCCGGCTACAGGTTCCGAACCATGTGCATTTGCGTCCTTCGAGCTCGATCAGGCGCCTATCGTCGAATTCAGCTCCGCAGACATCTTCCAGCACTCACCTTTAGGCGATGTGCTGAACTCATTAAAAACCCTCTCCTTAGCAAGGGACTCACAGCCGAATTATATCCGGTTTGAACTGGAGGCCGATGATGGAGAATTTCGCTTCCCACCCACCACCCACTTCATAGCCACTGTCGAGGACTTAATTGGCATGCTCGATTACAGCTTCGAAGACATCGACGGTATGGATGACGATGTCGGAGAAGAGCAGGCCCAAAACCCGCCGTTCACCGGACGCTGGACGGCCACCTCTTCGTATGACGTGTACATGGTGGTTACACCCAAAGAGGGTAACGACGATAACGAGGAAAATCTAGTCAAGGATAAACCTCCTGAGATACCGCCAAAGCGACGGCATCAGTGGCGCCGTTCCAAATCACGCCGCAACAAAGAAAGTAATACTGGCAAGGGAGACGTTAACACTTTGGAGAATGCCGAAGACCCAGACGCCCCCATCGAACCAACATCCGAACAGGATGATGGGGAGGAGGGGCAGGGTAACCCCGGCGAGCTAGTCGGGAACGAGGACTCGGAGGACAGCAATTATACGCCGCCCTCCGAAGACGAAATAAGCCTCGGCGACGAAGACTTCATCGTACCAGAAGAACACCTCGAGCAACACTACACCATGGCAAAACTTAAGAGGGCACCATAACTGCCGGGAAAAAGAGCCAGTGGAGGCAGAATAACTGCCGGGAAAGATTTTCGCCGGCATATACGAACTGCCCTTGAAAGTCCTGTCGAGAAAAACAATTCCCGACAGTTACAAGAATCCCCGTCAGATGCATCTGACCTACCTGGTCGAACCATTGCTAGCAGTTAGAAATATTCCCGGCACATAGTTTTTTGCCGGCAGACTGATGATGCAGGGCATATAGAGGATTTCCCGGCAGTCTATCTGCCCTTGAACGTCATTCCCAAGACAACAGATAATTGGCTAAATAGGGGCATTTTCTACATTAAAACAAACATAAACCAATATCTCAACTCAGCATTGCAATCCATTCATACCCAAAAATAGAACATTCAACATATGTGCTTCACATTTGTATATTACAAACCTAGTAATAAATCATTTCTGCAAGTAAGATATGTGCCACATACTAGCTACTCCCTCCGTTCCTAAATATTTGTCTTTCTAGACATTTCAAATGACTATCACATACGGATGTATGTAGACATATTTTAGAGTATAGATTCACTTATTTTACTTCATATGTAGTCACTTGTTGAAATGCCTAGAAAGACAAGTATTTAGGAACGGAGGGAGTACATATGAAAAGTTCATCCTAATTTATCAGATGTACTTTGTAGCCTTTCAGGTCAATACAATATAAAGTAAAAAAAAAACTTGTATGGTCTTCGGAACAGGTGAAGCAAATGATTTCACTAGGTGACTTGTCCAGCCTTGTAGCAACGTTGCCAACCTGAAGAGGAAATTAAGTCAATTGACATGTACATGTACTGTAGAGGATTCATGCAGAAAAAAACTAAGTGCACACAATTTCAGAAATTGGAAGGAAGGTCGTAAGGAAACTTCGGAATGACCAAAAGCTAAGGGAAGTAAGACTGCCTGAGAACTCTATGCAGATATCTCATGATTGGCACAACAAAAATTGGAGTTGAGCTATGAGCTATGCTTATTCAGAGTCCTTTTAGTTTGTGTTTCACTTTCCAGGTTAGTTAAACAATAAATCTGGGTCTGTTAGACATGCTTAGGAAAGTTGAGTAATATCGTAGAGTCCAAACAGTAAAGGACTAGAAGTGCATGTGAGCACTATCTAAAGTCCCTAGCTGGCCATGTACCGGTGGTCAAGTTTTTGTTCAGTCATTGAAAAAAAAATGAACCTTTCCATTTAGCAAGTAAAATTATCAAAAGAACTTTACAAAACCTTGCATGAAACTACAAGCAAATAGGTCATTTTATTATATCACCGATAGCAGACCCTACGAATGGCAACTCAAACAAGTACATGTTACAGACAGAGAGGCTATTCTATATTAGATCAACTAGTCATCAAAACTACAAGATAAGATGCAAAATATTAGCCAAATCCTCTGCTGCAGGTTAATGAAAGAGAAAAATAAATTTATTGTACTATATTTCTCGATTGTCTGGACGCAATAAGTTATATATTTCGGCTGCAAACCTTACCTCCTACAGTGATAACACCTGCAACACCTTGATTAAAATAGAGTGAGTATTTCAGAAAATTATCAGTCGCGTGATGAGAAGCAAAGCACATTATAATCAGTCAGTACAAATGCAGCTTTCATACACAGTACACGAAAATCAAATATTACACTGAAGGTTAAACCAAAGTACATGACAATACTACTTTTACTTTATATTCTGCAAGAACATTTAATATAGTTTTAAATTGTTGCATAATCACGTTCAAGAGGAACAGGAAAGATAAGGATGCAATCTTTATGCAAGATAAAAGATGCTCTTCTCCTGAAAATTACTTCTCAAATTCTCAATGGCCAAATTAAAGTTACTCCATAAAAGGAGGTTATTTTTTCAGAAAACTACTATAATAAGTGATGGCCATTCCACTCCTAGTGTCCTCTCTAAGTGATATGGAGTACGAACGACATCGCCGCAGCTTTCACTTCTGTGGATCTGTCAATTATTTCAACTTTTCAAGGACAATTGTTCAATATACTACCAAAAATATGCGCACACATAAATAGACAATGGTACAGTCTGCCTGATTATTAGAAAGAGCACCATTATTTAGTATCCTAATAACATCTTGACATACGAACTAGTACTAAGAAGTTCTCCGCATATATAAAGGAACATATTAAAATGGATTATTCCTTCTACTTTTTCGAAGGGTTTTCTTCTACTTTTTCGAAGGGGTAAGATGGAGTATTCCTTAAAATGTAAAGAAGTTTCTAATTTCGAACCGTTTGCTACATATTGCTCCCAGAAGAGTACAGTACAAAATCTCAGATCAACAAACAGATTTAAATAAAGCTAAACAAATTGATGATTTTCTCAAAATTTTCTCCAGGAAAACAACACACCTCTTGCTCATCATGCAAATGTAGTTGTCTACGAGAATGGAATACTCGCAGCAGTCGACATGCCCGTTGTCTTCCCGCTATGACCATTCGCCCGTCAACCTGCTGCAGGACTGTAGCTGCACGGTGCTGCAATTTCCATATCTGTAGATGTTTATGTTGTAAAACAGCAAAAACAGATAAGAGGATCTATCCAGAATCTTTAAATGTGAAGATTTAGCACCTACGAGCGCCTACATCTATAAGCTTCAAGAAAACAAAATAGGTAACCAAATTAGACTGCATGACATTTTGAGCCATAATTATGGAAAAATCAGAAGTATATTGTTGAACAAATGATCCAATTCCGAATTTGCCAGGAAAGAGATAAATTTAATGTTGCTCGATGCACATAATGCAATAACGGGTTCAGCAGCCAACCATACAAAATTAACTACTCAGTATGTCAGGAATTGAGGAAAGGATTAGAGGATTCAGAGACAGGGGGAGGGGGTCCTGGCTGCCCTTCCTCACCTCTGCCTCCTTTGCTCCATTGCTGCCTCCTACGCTGCTATGTTTCGTCATGAGTCACTATAATTCTTCTCGAGATCGAGGATGAGAAGCTCACCTCCTAGACACAACGGTCGCCCGTGCTTCATCCAGTCTCGACGTAGCACTGCGCATGACTGCCACCACACAAAGGACGCCGGGGCGCACGGTCGTCCTTCTCCACCACCTACACGATGCAGCCGTGTCCGCCACCCTCGAAGTGAAGCCCTGCTCCAGCCACAACGGCGCCGCCCCGTGCTCCCTTCCCCTGCTCCACAACCAAGCCGTTTCCCGTGCTCCTCCACCAATCCTCAATCGTGGCGGCCAGATGCGGCATGTACGCGCGCGGAGGCGTCCAGATCGGGCACGGACGCGCGCGGAGGCGTCCAGATCGGGCAAGGATGCGCACAGTAGCACCCAGATCCAGGCAAGGATGCCCCACGACCCTGTCCCCCCCCTCTCTGTCTCAATCGGCGTGGATGGAGGAAGCGGGTGCGGCGGCGCCCCACGACCCTGTCCCCCCTCTCTCTGTCTCAATCGGCGTGGATGGAGGAAGCGGGTGCGGCGGCGTGGTGATGGGGAATGGAGCAGCAGCCCTGGCGGGGCTGTGTGGATGCGGGGATGGGGAAGCGGCGGTGTTCACGGCGAGGAGTGCGGCGGCTGGGTCGGCTACAGATGGAAGAAGTCGTGGGGAGTGGCCGAGTGTGGGGTCTCTTGGCACGTGGAGGCTGCTTCGCGTAACTTCTGCTATTTTGTTTGTCCCGCGTGGTCCGCGTGACTCCGCGCGCTTTTCTCTCAAATATTTTTTGACCCCGCACCAATCTGGTTACGGACATTGTATTCGCCCTGTTTTGATTCCAGGGCAGTTCAGCTGGCCTTGAAGTTGCCGGCAGATACATTGCCTTCCTTCCTAAATTATTCCCGGCAGATATTTTGACCTATAAATGTTTGTCCGGCAGTTAAAGTTTTACCGGCATTTAATTGACCTGAAATGTTTTCTTTTCCCGGCAGTTGATTGCCCCTACAGTTTTACCGTGGTGTAGTGCAAGAACGCCTTAAGTAACAGCTCATCACAACCGCGAGGAGCCTGAAAAGGAAGCAACAACGGCTTCAAGCCGAACAGGATACGCTCAACGACATATGGACTAATGTCCTGGCAGCCGAGGAATATGGACTTGCATGATCAACCAAAAGCTACCCAAAGTGCAAGTTGAGGGAGTCCTAAATTAGGGGATCCTCGGACAGCCGGACTATATCCTTTAGCCGGACTGTTGGACTATGAAGATACAAGATTGAAGACTTCGTCCCGTGTCCGGATGGGACTCTCCTTGGCGTGGAAGGCAAGCTTGGCAATACGGATATGTAGATCTCCTCCCTTGTAACCGACTCTGTGTAACCCTAGCCCCCTCCGGTGTCTATATAAACCGGAGGGTTTAGTCCGTAGGACAACAACAATCATACCATAGACTAGCTTCTAGGGTTTAGCCTCTACGATCTCGTGGTAGATCAACTCTTGTAATACTCATATCATCAAGATCAATCAAGCAGGAAGTAGGGTATTACCTCCATCGAGAGGGCCCGAACCTGGGTAAACATCGTGTCCCCCGCCTCCTGTTACCATCCGCCTTAGACGCACAGTTCGGGACCCCCTACCCGAGATCCGCCGGTTTTGACACCGAAATTGGTGCTTTCATTGAGAGTTCCACTGTGCCGTCACTGTAAGGCTAGATGGCTCCTTCGATCATCGGCACGATGCGATCCAGGGTGAGGTTTTCCTCCCTAGACCGATCTTCGTATTCGGCGGCTTCGTACTACGGGCCAACTCGCTTGGCCATCTGGAGCAGATCGAGAGCTACGCCCCTGGCCATCAGGTCAGGTTTGGAAACCTGAACTATACTGCCGACATCCGCGGAGACTTGATCTTCGACGGATTCGAGCCCATGTCAGGTGCGCCGCACAATCACGACGAGCATGACTTAGCTCTGCCATCGGACAGTGTTCGGGAGATCGCACCTGCAACTACTCCGGCCCTCAATCCGGAACAAATTGCGTCATCCGAGGACGGGGGGATGGACCCCGCCTCGGAGGCCGCACACTCAGTGGCAATAGGGCCGAATACTGACTTCACCTCTTACGAGACCCGTGTTTCCGAACCGTTGGATTCGTCCCCGGCCACGGGCTCCGAGCCGCCTGTGTCCGTGCCTATCGAATCCGATTGGGCACCGATCATAGAGTTTACCTCCGCGGATATCTTTCAGCACTTGCCCTTTGGCGATGTGTTAAACTCATTGAGGTCTCTCTCCCTGTCAGGAGACGCTTGGCCGAACTATGTCCGGCTAGATTGGGATGCGGACGACGAAGAAATTCGCTCCCCACCCACCACCCACTTAGTAGCCACTGTCGACTATTTAACCGACATGCTCGACTTCGGCTCCGAAGGCATCGACGGTATGGACGACGATGCAGGAGACGAGCAGGAACCACCGCTCACAGGGCGCTGGACTGCCACCTCATCATATGACATATACATGGTGGACACCCCCAAACAAGGCGATGGCGATAAGACAGCGGAGGATAATCCCTCCAAGAAGCAATCCAAGCACCGATGTCAGCGGCGCCGCTCTTAGTCCCGCCATAGCAAAAGTAGCGATACCGGCACAAGAGACAATAACGCTCCGGATAGTGCCGAGGACGATGACAATCCCCTCCAGCCAGACCTAGAGTGGGAGGATGAACAAGCTAGCCCTCCGGAACAGGCAGCAAACGGAGAATTGGAGGATGACAATTACATGCCTCTCTCCGAAGATGAGGTGAGCCTCGGCGATGAAGAATTTATCGTGCCTGAGGATCCCGTCGAACAGGAGCGCTTCAAGCGCCGGCTCATAGCCACAGCAAACAGCCTGAAAAAAAAGCAACAACAGCTTCGAGCTGATCAAGATCTGCTAGCGGACAGATGGACTGAAGTCCTTGCGGCCGAGGAATCCGAACTCGAACGCCCAACCAAGAGTTACCCAAAGCGCAGGTTGCTACCCCAACTCGAGGAGGAAGCATTAAAACCTACATTACCAGCGTATGATGCGGCTGATCGGCCACCCCGTGGCCGAGACAGAGGGGCATGTCAGCCCGAAGTCCAGCCTGCACCCTGTCGCCAGACCAACAAAAACACCAAGGCTCGGGGCAACACGCGGGACCTGCGAGACGTATTGGAAAACAAAGCAGGACATACAAGATCAATCTACAGATCATGGGGTCGCGCCCCAACGCGTGACGGTGATCGTCACGCCGGATACACTAAAAGCAATTCCGGCCGGGCCGAATACAGCAGACAAGACTCGCATGAACTGCGTCGTGACATAGCCCGGCACAGAGGCGCCGCACACCCCCTATGCTTCACCAATGAAGTACTGGATCATGAATTCCCAGAAGGGTTTAAACCCATGAACATTGAATCATATGATGGTACCACAGACCCCGCGGTATGGATAGAAGACTTCTTCCTCCACATTCACATGGCCCGCGGGGATGATCTACACGCCATCAAGTACCTCCCCTAAAACTCAAAGGGCCGGCTCGGCATTGGCTGAATAGCTTGCCGGCAAACTCCATCGGAAGTTGGGAGAACCTGGCAGATGCATTCTTGGACAATTTCCAGGGCACTTATGTGCGACCGCCGGATGCTGACGATTTAAGTCATATAACTCAACAGCCAGGGGAATCGGCCAGGAAATTCTAGACCCGGTTCCTAACTAAGAAGAACCAAATCGTTGACTGTCTGGAAGCAGAGGCCTTAGCGGCATTTAAGCATAACATCCGTGACGAGTGGCTCGCCCGGCACCTCGGTCAAGAGAAGCCAAAATCCATGGCATCCCTCACAACACTTATGACCCGCTTTTGTGCGGGCGAAGATAGCTGGTTGGCTCGTAGTAACAACACAGCAAGCAAACCTGGCTCATTAGAGGCCAGGGACAGCAACGGCAAACCACGACGCAACAAACACAAGCGCCGCAAATATGGTGAAAACGCCGAAGATACGACAGTTAATGCCGGGTTTAGTGGCTCAAAGTCCGGTCAGCAGAGAGGGCCCCTCAAAAATGACAATTCGGGTCCATCCAGTCTGGACCGCATACTCGATCGTCAATGCCAAATCCATGGCACCCCAGGGACGCCAGCCACCCATACCAACAGAGAATGATGGGTCTTCAAACAGGCCGGCAGGGCAGGCGCCAAAAACAATAAAGGGGGGTCTCAAAGCGATGATGGCGACGAAGAGCCCAGATCACCGAACACAGGAGGGCAAAAGAATTTTCCCCCGCAAATCCAGACGGTGAACGTGGTAAACACCACCCAAATTCCTAAACCGGACTCGATACGCACCCCCTAGGGATGCCGACTTAACGGAACCAGCCGTCCCACAATATAAACTAGGGCCGGTCACCTTCAACCACACAGATCGTCCGGTCAACGCCAATCAGGTCAATCTAGCCGCACTAGTCCTTGACCCAATAGTTAACAGGTTCCACCTCAGACGAGTCCTTATGGACGGAGGCAGTAGTCTAAACCTGCTTTATCAGGACACAGTGCGCAGGATGGGCATTGATCATTCGATGATCAAACCCACTACAACCACTTTCAAAGGCATTATACCAGGTGTGGAGGCGAGTTGTACAGGCTCCATTACCCTCGAGGTAGTCTTCGGATCACCAGACAATTACCGTACTGAAGAGTTAACCTTCGAAATCGTCCCCTTCCGCAGTGATTATCAGGCACTGCTCGGACGAATCACTTTCGCTCGATTTAACGCGGTGCCACATTACGCCTACCGTAAGCTCAAGATGCCCGGTCCACGCGGCGTCATCACGGTTAAGGGCAAGGCCGACCTTTCCTTTGGCAGCAACAAGTACACCGTTGCCTTAACAGCAGCAGCAGAGCAGCACCTTGCGGCCGAACCTCAAGTCAACGGCCAGGCTCCCGGATACCGCCAAAGCACGTCGAACCACTTCGCGACAGCATAGCCCGGCTTGTCTAGAGCTCAATTGAACACTCCGACGAAGGCCAAGATAGGCCGCATACAGCGGCTCAACCGCTCTCCGGCACACAAACATTTCTTACATTTCATTTGCAGGCTCACCTTTGCGTCGACCAGGACGGGCAATATGGAGGCAGCCCGACGCGCAAGGGAATACTTAGATGTTCCCCGCGACGACCACCCGACTATACTCCGGATCCGCACGCAGCTTCTTCTTCCCTGGTCTCAGCAGGTGCCACAGTCATATTTCTTTTCCATTATTACCTGTCTTATACGCATCGACGTACTATTCAAATAAAATATGTGGATTTGTATGACGCTTTTTGGCTGCCATTTTTTATTAAAACTCTTTTGTCGAGTGGCATCCGTACACCACGATATGCCTTTAAACGTACCAGGGGCTTCGTTTTACCCACAGTACGGCAATAAAGTCCGAACACCTTCGTGGAAGTTAGGCCCCCGAACTTATAGCACTATATGCATCAGCTCCGAATCATGTCTTGGGTCAATAGTTGGGTTTGCCCGGCTCCCATGTTTTGGTACCTTACGTTCCGCTATATCGGCTAAGGTAGCACTGGGAGAACTACTGCGATTGTGTCCCGGTTCTTCCGGACGAGCACCTCAGTAGAGAAAGCTGAAAACTGACTGTCATGATACGGCGAGAGTTGGCCAGCTGTTCGAGAGGTCGTAAAATCTTTAAGGATTTCTCCCGCATAATGCCATAACCAATGCAGCGTGCGATGGATCGGTTTTTCCTCTGATCAGGCGCTTATAGAGCCCCTAGTACGGTCTTCCGAACACTAGGGACTGCGCCTACCTTACTAAAGCTCCTATGGCTAAGTGAGAGTGATAAAGCCCTATAGTCCTATTGCCTGGTTCGTTTTGCTGAGCACCTCCTTTGAAGAACCCAAAACTGGGATAAAGAGTGCTCAGGTTTATCCCGAACACCCCCGTACTTCTTACGTGGGGGCAGAAGCCGACGACTGGCCAACTCTCAGGTTCAGTATATAAAACGGCCGCACAGGAGGGTAAACTTTTATATAACAGGCAATAAATAAATGACCTTGTTCAAATATTACAAAGGACAACATGATTGGTATTCATGGGAATATAATGTCCTTGGTGCATAGCTCCGCTGCAAGGTAGGATCCTTTCAGGACACCTTCATAATATAATTCGGGCTTGCGGTGCTCCTTCCCCTCTGGCGGCCCTTCGGTCATCAGCTTCTCAGCATCCATCTTCCCCCAGTGCACCTTTGCGCGGGAGAAGGCCATTCGCGCACCCTCTATGCAGACCGACCGCTTGATGACGTCAAGTTGAGGGCAAGCGCTTACAAGCCGCTTCACGAGCCCGAAGTAGCTGCCTGGAATCGGCTCGGCAGGCCACAGCCGAATAATCAGATCCTTCATGGCTAGTTCCGCCGCCTTATGTAGTTCGATCAGCTGTTTCAGTTGATCGTCAAAAGGCATCGGATAATTCAGTGCCAAATACTGCGACCAGAAGAGCTTATCCATAGTGTTCCTTTCTTCGGCCTGGTAGAATTGGGCTGCATCCGATATGCTGTGGGGCAGCTCCGCAAATACCCCTGGAGAAATCCGAATTCAAAATTAGAAACATAATCTTCTCCTCAAATACTTGCTTTGTAAGGAAAAAGCCTTACTCGCCGCGATCTTCCTCGCCTCTTGGATCCCCTGCAGGGCGCTTTGGGTTTCCCCCCGGGCATCGCTCGTGGCCTGATGCGCCTGGGTGAGCTCGGATTCTTTCTCCGTTAAACTCTGCTCCAAGGTCTCGCACTTCTTCATGGCCTCTTGCAGCTCCTTCTCAGCTTTAATAACCCTGGCCTCGTACTTCTTGCGAAGAGCCTACTCTGTGGTTGCCTTTTTCTCGGCCTCGGCCACAGCCTTCTTAAGGGCCTCGACTTTGGTCACCATCCCTAGTGCAAACCGTGAAGCCTATTTCATTACACTGAAAATTCATTCGCAATAAACGCGAACAAGACTTGTGCATACCTTGTTTATCTCCCAACTGCATTTTCAACTGGCCAAGTTCTTCTTTGGCCCGCTCCAGACTTTGATTCAGTCCGGAGATCTCCGCAGTATGAGAGGCAGTAGCCGCTACAGACGCCTGCTTATAACAGAAGAGAAATAGATGTCATTCAATGAGTCTTCCTGAGAACATAAATTTGATCCTCTGTCCGGCTTTTTTCTTTCACCGAACAGTGTATCAGGGGCTACTATCCATACCTTGACACTCTTCGAAAAACATACCTCAAAGCCTTTTATAAATCACCGCACCCATAAGGGCATGGTGTTCATAGACGATGGAGGCGCTTTTCAGCGCCACCAACAAAGCATCCGCCACCTCTGGTTGGACAGAGGTTGCCGGTATGCCCCCTCCAACTGAGAGGGGCTGCCTACCTGATTCTGGAGCCGTATTGGTCTCCGGAATTGCATCCGGCTGGGAGCCAAATTCAAGATGGCCCCCGTCGCCAGCTCCCATGGGGATTTTCTGCCCCATGTGTTCGGCCCCTGAAGTTTGACCTCTAGGCGCCGCCTTCACGGTCTTTTCCTCTCCCCCTTGGCCGGGGTCCCTCTGGGACGAAGCCTCGGTGGTATTCGCCTGTTCGAAAGAAGAGGCCTTCGGGGGCATCCCGCTTTCCATAGCATCTGAGCTCAGCGAACCCTCTGACGAGGATTGTTCGGTACGGGACCTCGCCGGACTGCAAAAAATATGGCTCAGGTTAAAATATTATGCCATGATGAGTCTGAACGCATAAACGTATTCAGACTGTATATACTCACGAGTTCACAAGGGGCTGGGCCCTGCGATCCCACGCCGGGCCACTGTCGGCGCCGGCAGTGGACTCCGCCGGAGGAGGAACTTTTCCCCTTTTAGGCAACTCGGCCTCCAAGTGTGCGGAGGCCGTCCTCTTCTTTCTTTCCCCTTTAGGGGATTCATCTTCCTACTCCTCCTCGTCCTCTTCGGAGGCGGAACGGGCATCAGAGCCTTTGGATATTGTGTCCGAAGTGCTGCGGCGACGAAGGCCGCCCCGGGTCTTTTTGGCCTCCTTCTCGACCGTCTTCTTCGGCACCTTGTAAGGCGCCGGGACCAGCATCTTCGTTAGAAGTGGGACGGCCGGTTCTTCGCGCAGCGGAGCCGGACAATGGATCCGCTCCGCCTTCTTCGTCCAGCCCTAGGAGAATTATGGAAAACACATTAAGCGCTTCCCTTGGGTTATGTGGGCAAAAAGTGCGATTACCTACCAAACTTGTAGGGCGGGACAGTTGGTACCCACGGTCTTTGGCGGAGTCCGGCCATGATTTGCTGGACTTGAAAAGCACCTTCCAGATGTCCTTGTGCGAGGAGCCGAAAAGCTCCCGCAAGGTTTGGTGCTTGGCTGGATCGAATTCCCATAGATTGCAACTCCGGTGTTGACAAGGCAGGATCCGGCGAACCAACATCACCTGGACCACATTGACAAGTTCATTGTTCTTGTCTCCCATATCTTTAACGCACGTCTGGAGCATCAACAATTCATCGGACGAGGACCAGTTCAGGCCCTTCTTGACCCAGGATGTAAGCCGCAGGGGGGCACCGGATCGAAACTCGGGAGTAGCGGCCCATTCCGTGCCGCGCGGCTCGATGATGTAAAACCACTGCTGTTGCCACTCCTTGACGGAATCGTTAAAGGTGCCTGTTGGCCAGGTAACGTTGGGCATCTTGATCACCATAGCGCCCCCGCACTCAGCATGCTCGCCACCCACGACCTTGGGCTTCACATTAAAAATCTTCAGCCATAAGCCGAAATGTGGCGCGATGCGGAGAAAAGCCTCGCACACGGCAATAAACGTCGAGATGTTGAGGAAGGAATTAGGGGACAGATCGTGAAGATCGATCCCATAATAATACATGATGCCGCGAACGAACGGGTGGAGGGGAAATCCTAGCCCGCGGACGAAGTGAGGGAGGTATACAACCCTCTCGTGGGGTTCCGGGGTAGGGACGATCTGTCCCGCCGTCGGGAGACGATGGCTGATTTTCTTGGCCAGATACCTAGCCTCTCGAAGCTTTTTGATATCCTTCTCCCGGACGGTAGAGGCCATCCATTTGCCTCCTGCTCCGGATCCGGACATTTTCGGAAGGCCTTTGTGGGCAGAGAAGAAGAACGCTTGGGCGCTGGAGCTTGGGCGGAGGGGAATGGATCGGGAAGGAGAAAGCGTGGGTGCGAAAGGGAGTCCTTATCCTCTTATAAAGGCAGCAGGGATTCTGCGCCTCCCCACTTGCCTGGTAAAACCGCTTATTCCCCAAGCGCCATAATTGATGGCACGGTTGGGCTACCCACGCCCGTATTGATGAGAATCCCATGATAAGGGGACACGATCTCTGCTTCGACAAGACGTGCCAAGGAAACCGCCTCGCAATATGTGCAGTAGCTGGTTGCGAAAAACGGTTCGAATAATGACCGGGCCATGGTATGATGTCATGCTGCCGAATGTGTCAGCAGATTGGATTTGTGGCGATATATTCTCTCTACGGTGGTATGTGGAATTTGTTTTGCAAAGCCGGACACTATCCTTGTGTTCAAAATCTTCTACGGAATATTCGGAGGAGGAACCCGCCTTGCAATGCCGAAGACAATCTGCGCGCCGGACTCATCGTCATTGAAGCCTGGTTCAGGGGCTATTGAGGGAGTCCTGGATTAGGGGGTCCTCGGACAGCCGGACTGTTGGACTATGAAGATACAAGATTGAAGACTTCGTCCCGTGTCCGGATGGGACTCTCCTTGCCGTGGAAGGCAAGCTTGTTAATACGAATATGTAGATCTCCTCCCTTGTAACCGACTCTGTGTAACCCTAGCCCCCTCCGGTGTCTATATAAACCGGAGGGTTTAGTTCGTAGGACAACAACAATCATACCATAGGCTAGCTTCTAGAGTTTAGCCTCTACGATCTCGTGGTAGATCAACTCTTGTAATTCTCATATCATCAAGATCAATCAAGCAGGAAGTAGGGTATTACCTCCATCGAGAGGGCCCGAACCTGTGTAAACATCATGTCCCCCGCCTCCTGTTACCATCCGCCTTAGACGCACAGTTCGGGACCCCCTACCCGAGATCCGCCGGTTTTGACACTGACACAAGTCGTTACCCCAATTTGACGGTGAGGCGCGGGAGCCCACAATATCAGCGTGAAATGCAGCTGACAAACAAGACTGGCCACCACGTGGCCGAGACAGAACGGCTACCCACGCCGAACACCAGGCCAAATTACCCCGCCGTAAAGACGGGGAGACAGTGGCCCGGGATCACACCCACGACCTATGGCAGGACCTGGACACTGGAGCAGGCCTAGCCAGACCAATATACGGGTCAACAGGACGTGCCCCAACACAGGCAAATCCTTCTTGCTACCTCTTGAGCACTGCGTTGGTTTTCTCTTGAAGAGGAAAGGGTGATGCAGCAAAGTAGTGTAAGTATTTCCCTCAGTTTTTGAGAACCAAGGTATCAATCCAGTAGGAGGCTACGCGCGAGTCCCTCGTACCTACACAAACAAATAAATCCTCGCAACCAACGCGATAAGGGGTTGTCAATCCCTGCACGGTCACTTACGAGAGTGAGATCTGATAGATATGATAAGATAATATTTTTGGTATTTTTATGGTAAAGATGCAAAGTAAAATAAAAGCAACGGAAATAACTAAGTCTTGGAAGATTAATATGATGGAAGATAGACCCGGGGCCATAGGTTTCACTAGTGGCTTCTCTCAAGAGCATAAGTATTTTACGGTGGGTGAACAAATTACTGTTGAGCAATTGACAGAATTGAGCATAGTTATGAGAATATCTAGGTATGATCATGTATATAGGCATCACGTCTGAAACAAGTAGACCGACTCCTGCCTGCATCTACTACTATTACTCCACACATCGACCGCTATCCAGCATGCATCTAGAGTATTAAGTTCATAAGAACAGAGTAACGCTTTAAGCAAGATGACATGATGTAGAGGGATAAATTCATGCAATATGATAAAAACCCCATCTTGTTATCCTCGATGGCAACAATACAATACGTGCCTTGCTGCCCCTACTGTCACTGGGAAAGGACACCGCAAGATTGAACCCAAAGCTAAGCACTTCTCCCATTGCAAGAAAGATCAATCTAGTAGGCCAAACCAAACTGATAACTCGAAGAGACTTGCAAAGATAACCAATCATACATAAAAGAATTCAGAAGATTCAAATATTGTTCATAGATAAACTTGATCATAAACCCACAATTCATCGGTCTCAACAAACACACCGCAAAAGAAGATTACATCGAGTAGATCTCCACAAGAGAGGGGGAGAACATTGTATTGAGATCCAAAAAGAGAGAGAAAGCCATCTAGCTAATAACTATGGACTCGAAGGTCTGAGGTAAACTACTCACGCTTCATCGGAGAGGCTATGGTGTTGATGTAGAAGCCCTCCGTGACCGATGCCCCTTTCGGCGGAGCTCCGGAACAGGCCCCAAGATGGGATCTCATGGGTACAGAAGGTTGCGGTGGTGGAATTAGGTTTTTGGCTCCGTATCTGATCATTTGGGGGTACGTAGGTATATATAGGAGGAAGGAGTACGTCGGTGGAGCAACATGGGGCCAACGAGGGTGGAGGGCGCGCCTGGGGGGGGGGGGTAGGCACGCCCCCCTACCTTGTGGCTTCCTGCTTGATTTCTTGACGTAGGGTCCAAGTCCCCTGGATCATGTTCGCTCCGAAAATCACGTTCCCGAAGGTTTCATTCCGTTTGGACTCCGTTTGATATTCTTTTTCTGCGAAACTCTGAAATAGGCAAAAAAAACAGCAATTCTGGGATGGGCCTCTGGTTAATAGGTTAGTCCCAAAAATAATATAAAAGTGAATAATAAAGCCCAATAATGTCCAAAACAGAAGATAATATAGCATGGAGCAATCAAAAATTATAGATACGTTGGAGACGTATCAAGCATCCCCAAGCTTAATTCCTGCTCGTCCTCGAGTAGGTAAATGATAAAAAACAGAATTTTTGATGTGGAATGCTACTTGGCATAATTTCAATGTAATTCTTCTTAATTGTGGTATGACTATTCAGATCCGTAATCTCAAACTTTTTCAACCTTCACGCAATACATGAGCGTGAGCCATGGACATAGCACTATGGGTGGAATAGGATATGATGATGGGGGTTATGTGGAGAAGACAAAAAATGAGAAAGTCTCACATCAACGAGGCTAATCAATGAGCTATGGAGATGCCCATCGATTGATGTTAATGCAAGGAGTAGGGATTGCCATGCAACGGATGCACTGGAGCTATAAATATATGAAAGCTCAACAAAAGAAACTAAGTGGGTGTGCATCCAACTTGCTTGCTCACGAAGACCTAGGGCACTTGAGGAGGCCCATTGTTGGAATATACAAGCCAAGTTCTATAATGAAAAATGCCCACTAGTATATGAAAGTGACAAAACAAGAGACTTTCTATCATGAAGATTATGGTGCTACTTTGAAGCACAAGTGTGGTAAAGGATAGTAACATTGTCCCTTCTCTCTTTTTCTCTCATTTTTTTTGGGCCTTCTATTTTTTTTATGGCCTTTCTCTCTCTCTCTCTCTCTCTCTCTCTCTCTCTTATTCCTCACTTGGGACAATGCTCTAGAAAATGATGATCATCACACTTCTATTTATTTACAACTCAATGATTACAACTCGATACTACAAGAAAGTATGACTCTATATGAATGCCTCCGGCGGTGTACCGGGATATGCAATGAACCAAGAGTGATATGTATGAAAAGAATTATGAACGGTGGCTTTGCCACAAATACTATGTCAACTACATGATCATGCAAAGCAATATGACAATGATGAACGTGTCATGATAAACGGAACGATGGAAAGTTGCATGGCAATATATCTCGGAATGGCTATGGAGATGCCATAATAGGTAGGTATGGTGGCTGTTTTGAGGAAGATATAAGGAGGTTTATGTGTGAAAGAGCGTATCATATCACGGGGTTTGGATGCACCGGCGAAGTTTGCACCAACTCTCAATGTGAGAAAGGGCAATGCACGGTACCGAAGAGGCTAGCAATGATGGAAAGGTGAGAGTGCGTATAATCCATGGACTCAACATTAGTCATAAAGAACTCACATACTTATTGCAAAAATCTACAAGTCATCAAAAACCAAGCACTACGCGCATGCTCCTAGGGGGGTAGATTGGTAGGAAAAGACCATCGCTCGTCCCTGACCGCCACTCATAAGGAGGACAATCAAAGAACACCTCATGTTTCAAATTTGTTACATAACGTTTACCATACGTGCATGCTACGGGACTTGCAAACTTCAACACAAGTATTTCTCAAATTCACAACTACTCAACAGGCACAACTTTAATATCACTACCTCCATGTCTCAAAACAATCATCAAGCATCAAACTTCACTTAGTATTCAACACACTCATAAGAAAGTTTTTACTATTCTTGAATACCTAGCATATTAGGATTATTTAAGCAAA
Source organism: Triticum aestivum (assembly GCF_018294505.1). Taxonomy (NCBI): domain Eukaryota; kingdom Viridiplantae; phylum Streptophyta; class Magnoliopsida; order Poales; family Poaceae; genus Triticum; species Triticum aestivum. The sequence continues at coordinate 308,882,986 of NC_057808.1, read as the reverse complement.
TTACCATGCTATTTAGGACTCTCAAAATAATCTAAGTGAAGCATGAGAGATCAATAGTTTCTATAAAACAAATCCACCACCGTGCTCTAAAAGATATAAGTGAAGTACTAGAGCAAAAACTATATAACTAAAAAGATATAAGTGAAGCACATAGAGTATTCTAATAATTTCCAAATCATGTGTGTCTCTCTCAAAAGGTGTGTACAGCAAAGATGATTGTGGTAAAATAAAAAGCAAATACTCAAATCATACAAGACGCTTCAAGCAAAACACATATCATGTGGTGAATAAAAATATAGCTCCAACTAAAGTTACCGATGGAAGTAGACGAAAGAGGGGATGCCTTCCGGGGCATCCCCAAGCTTTGGCATTTTGGTGTCCATAGATTATCTTGGGGGTGCCATGGGAATCCGCAAGCTTAGTCTCTTGCCACTCCTTGTTCCATAATCCATCAAATCTTTCACCCAAAACTTGAAAACTTCACAACACAACACTCAGCAGAAAATCTCGTGAGCTCCGTTAGCGAAAGAAAACAAAAGACCACTTCAAGGTACTGTAATGAACTCATTCTTTATTTATAATTGTGTTAAACCTACTGTATTCCAACTTCTCTATTGTTTATAAACTATTTACTAGCCATAGATTCATCAAAATAAGCAAACAACACACGAAAAACAGAATCTGTCAAAAACAGAACAGTCTGTAGTAATCTGTAACTAACGCAAACTTATGGAACTCCAAACAATCAGCCAAAATAGGAAGACCTAGAAAAAATTTGTTTATTGATCAGCACCAATTGGAATCAATATTTTATCACGTTTTGGTGATTTTTAACAATTATTGTCGTGAACAGAAAGTTTCTGGAATTTTCTGCAAGATCAAATAACTATCATCCAAGAGGATCCTATAGGTTTAACTTGGCACAAACACTAATTAAAACATAAAAACACATCTAACCAGAGGCTAGAACAAATATTTATTCCTAAACAGAAGCAAAAGGCAAAAAACTAAAAATAAAATTGGGTTGCCTCCCAACAAGCGCTATCGTTTAATGCCCCTAGCTAGGCATAAAAGCAAGGATATATCTAGGTATTGCCATCTTTGGTAGGCAATCCATAAGTGGCTCTCATAATAGATTCATATGGTAATTTTATTTTCTTCCTAGGGAAGTGTTCCATGCCTTTCTTTAATGGAAATTGGAATCTAATATTCCCTTCCTTCATATCAATAATTGCACCAATCGTTCTAAGGAAAGGTCTACCAAGAATGATAGGACATGAAGGATTGCAATCTATGTCAAGAACGATAAAATATACAGGCACATAGTTCCTATTTGCAACCATAAGAACATCATTAATTCTTCCCATAGGTTTCTTAATAGTGGAATCCACAAGGTGCAAGTTTAAAGAGCAATCATCAAAATCACGGAAACCTAGCAAATCACACAAAGTTTTTGGAATCATGGAAACACTAGCACCCAAATCACACAAAGCATAGCATTCATGACCTTTAATCTTAATTTTAATAGTAGGTTCCCACTCATCATAAAGTTTTCTAGGGATAGAAACTTCCAACTCAAGCTTTTCTTCATAAGATTGCATCAAAGCATCAACGATATGTTTGGTAAAGGCTTTATTTTGACTATAAGCATGAGGAGAATTTAGCACAGATTGCAACAAGGAAATACAATCTATCAAAGAGAAATTATCATAATTAAATTCCTTGAAATCCAAAATAGTGGGTTCATTAATATCTAATGTTTTGATCTCTTCAATCCCACTTTTATCAATTTTAGCATCAAGATCTAAAAACTCCGAATTTTTGGAACGCCTTCTAGGTAAAGGTGGATCATATTCAGTTCCATCATTATCAAGATTCATATTGCAAAACAAAGATTTAATAGGGGACACATCAATAACTTTTAGATCTTCATCTTTTTTTTCATAGAAATTAGAAGAACACGCTTTTATAAAGCAATCTTTCTTAGCACGCATCCTAGCGGTCCTTTCTTTGCACTCATCAATGGAAATTCTCATGGCTTTGAGAGACTCATTGATATCATGCTTAGGAGGAATAGATCTAAGTTTTAAAGAATCAACATCAAGAGAAATTCTATCAACGTTCCTAGCCAATTCATCAACTTTAAGCAATTTCTCTTCAAGCAAAGCATTGAAATTCTTTTGCGAATTCATAAATTCTTTAACACTAGTCTCAAATTCAGAGGGCATATTATTAAAATTTCCATAAGAATTGCTGTAGGAATTACCATAATTATTAGATGAATTACTAGGATAAGGCCTAGGATTCAAGTTTCCTCTATACGCGTTGTTACCAAAATTATTCCTACCAAAAAAATTCACATCCAAAGATTCATTATTATTCTCAATCAAAGTAGACAAAGGAATATCATTAGGATCAGAAGAAACACTCTTAGTAGCAAATAGTTTCATAAGTTCATCCATCTTTTCACTCAAAACATTAATTTCTTCTATCGCATGCACTTTTTTACTAGTAGATCTTTCAGTGTGCCATTGAGAATAATTAACCATAATGTTATCTAGGAGTTTAGTAGCTTCTCCTAAAGTGATTTCGATAAAAGTGCCTCCCACGGCCGAGTCTAAAAGATTTCTAGAACAAAATTCAATCCGGCATAAATTTTTTGTATAATCATCCACAAATTCAAACCATGAGTGGGGCAATTACGTATCATTCATTTCATCCTCTCCCAAGCTTGTGCAACATGTTCATGATCAAGTTGCTTAAAATTCATAATATCATTTCTAAAAGAGATGATCTTAGCGGGAGGAAAATACTTAGAGATAAAAGCATCTTTGCACTTATTCCAAGAATCAATACTATTTTTAGGCAAAGACGAAAACCAAGCTTTAGCACGATCTCTAAGCGAAAAAGGAAATAGCTTCAATTTAACAATATCATTGTCAACATCTTTCTTCTTTTGCATATCACACAAATCAACGAAGCTATTTAGATGAGTAGCGGCATCTTCACTAGGAAGGCCGACCAATTGATCTTTCATGACAAGATTCAACAAAGCAGCATTGATTTCACAAGATTTAGTATCGGTAAGAGGAGCAATCGGAGTGCTAAGGAAATCATTATTGTTGGTATTGGTAAAGTCACATAATTTGGTATTATCTTGAGCCATCGTGACAAGCAAGCAATCCAACACACGAGCAAACAAAAACAAGCCAAAAAGAGGCGAACGAAAAAGAGAGGGCGAATAAAACGGCAAAGGTGAAGTGGGGGAGAGGAAAACAAGAGGCAAATGGCAAATAATGTAATGCGGGAGATAAGGGTTTGTGATGGGTACTTGGTATGTTGACTTTTACGTAGACCTCCCCGGCAACGGCGCCAGAAATCCTTCTTGCTACCTCTTGAGCACTGCGTTGGTTTTCCCTTGAAGAGGAAAGGGTGATGCAGCAAAGTAGCGTAAGTATTTCCCTCAGTTTTTGAGAACCAAGGTATCAATCCAGTAGGAGGCTACGGGCGAGTCCCTCGTACCTACACAAACAAATAAATCCTCGCAACCAAGACGATAAGGGGTTGTCAATCCCTACACGGTCACTTACGAGAGTGAGATCTGATAGATATGATAAGATAATATTTTTGGTATTTTTATGGTAAAGATGCAAAGTGAAATAAAAGCAACAGAAATAACTAAGTGTTGGAAGATTAATATGATGGAAGATAGACCCGGGGGCCATAGGTTTCACTAGTGGCTTCTCTCAAGAGCATAAGTATTTTACGGCGAGTGAACAAATTACTGTTGAGCAATTGACAGAATTGAGCATAGTTATGAGAATATCTAGGTATGATCATGTATATAGGCATCACGTCCGAAACCAGCAGACCGACTCCTGCCTGCATCTACTACTATTACTCCACACATCGACCGCTATCCAGCATGCATCTAGAGTATTAAGTTCATAAGAACAGAGTAACGCTTTAAGCAAGATGACATGATGTAGAGGGATAAATTCATGCAATATGATAAAAAGAACCATCTTGTTATCCTCGATGGCAACAATACAATACGTGCCTTGTTGCCCCTACTGTCACTGGGAAAGGACACCGCAAGATTGAACCCAAAGCTAAGCACTTCTCCCATTGCAAGAAAGATCAATCTAGTAGGCCAAACCAAACTGATAATTCGAAGAGACTTGCAAAGATAACCAATCATACATAAAAGAATTCAGAAGATTCAAATATTGTTCATAGATAAACTTGATCATAAACCCACAATTCATCGGTCTCAACAAACACACCGCAAAAGAAGATTACATCGAATAGATCTCCACAAGAGAGGGGAGAACATTGTATTGAGATCCAAAAAGAGAGAGAAAGCCATCTAGCTAATAACTATGGACCCGAAGGTCTGAGGTAAACTACTCACACTTCATCGGAGAGGCTATGGTGTTGATGTAGAAGCCCTCCGTGATCGATGCCCCTTCCGGCGGAGCTCCGGAACAGGCCCCAAGATGGGATCTCGTGGGTACAGAAGGTTGCGGCGGTGGAATTAGGTTTTTGGCTCCGTATCTGATCGTTTGGGGGTACGTAGGTATATATGTGAGGAAGGAGTACGTCGGTGGAGCAACGTGGGGCCCACGAGGGTGGAGGGCGCACCTGGGGGGTAGGCGCGCCCCCTACCTCGTGGCTTCCTGCTTGATTTCTTGACGTAGGGTCCAAGTCCCCTGGATCATGTTCGCTCCGAAAATCACGTTCCCGAAGGTTTCATTCCGTTTGGACTCCGTTTGATATTCTTTTTCTGCGAAACTCTGAAATAGGCAAAAAACAGCAATTCTGGGCTGGGCCTCCGGTTAATAGGTTAGTCCCAAAAATAATATAAAAGTGAATAATAAAGCCCAATAATGTCCAAAACAGAAGATAATATAGCATGGATCAATCAAAAATTATAGATACGTTGGAGACGTATCGGTGTCCTTATGGACGGCGGCAGTGATCTCAATCTGCTCTATCAAGACACTGCCCGCAAGATGGGCATTGACCCTTCAAGGATCAAGCCCACCACAACTACCTTCAAGGGAGTAATACCGGGCATCACAGCTCACTGCACAGGCTCAACCACATTGGAAGTCGTCTTCGGTTCGCCGGAAAACTTCTGACGCGAGAACTTGATCTTCTATATTGTCTCGTTCCGCAGTGGCTACCATGCACTGCTCGGGAGGACCGCTTTTGCTCGTTTCAATGCGGTCCCACACTATGCCTATCTAAAACTGAAGATGCCCGGTCCACGCGGCGTCATAACGATCAACGGAAACACAAAACGCTCTCCATACCAAGGAGCATGCTGCGGCAATCGCAGCCGAAGTACAAGTCGGCCCCGTCAAGCCGCATATCTCATCGGCCATTAAGCCGCCGGCCTCTACTACACAGGACCGGTCAATTTCGGAGCTGGATTTGTAGTTCCGCCATTCGCCTCTCATACCCGCAAAATTTGTATCGCGCATGCATAATTATGCACTTAAAAATACCTTGGTCATCGGCGGGGGCACAATACGGACAGGCCTGCAATACGGTTCACCCGGACTACAGCCTTTTTCTCTTTCTAACTATTTTATTATCTTTTGCCACAGGTGAATCAAAACTTGTTCGTCCTATGGAACTACAAGGACTCTTTTTGAGTCCGGTTTCATACCGAAGATCACTCCTTCTCAAGGAATCCTTTTCGCTGAGGCAAAGGCACCGCAGACGTGCGACAGGAGGTCCAAAAGATTTTTTGTGGACCAAACACTCTATTAAGCCTTTTTCCCTCAACCTTCGACCCTTGGCATGTAAAATGTCCTAGGTGGTGGTGTTATAATCTGTAAAGATTACGTTCAACGTATCAATTAGATTCTAGTGAACACAATCCGTCCTCAGTATTCGCTTTTCCGCATAAAACTGTTTTCTGATTCTTCGGTTGTTTCATGCACACACCTCGGCACAAATTGCCAGGGGCTCGATACGGCAACATATGGGTTGCCGAAAAAGTCCGAACAGCTCTATAGCATACTTCGGCGTCACGAGTTTGGCATTATATGCATCAGCTCTGAATCATGTCTTTGGTCAATAGTTGGGTTGTCCGTCTCCTCTGCTTACTACCTTACGTTTCGTCTTATCGGCTAGGGTAGTAAAGGGAGAACTACTACGATTGTGTTTCCGGTTCACCTGGTTAAGCACCTCAATAGAGAAAGCCGAAAACTGACTGTCATGATGCGGCGAGAGCTGGTCAACCACTCGGCGACTTATTAGAATCTTTTGCGATTCCTTCCATAGTACACGAAGGACCGTTTTTTCTGGTCACCTATGTAATGCAACTGTATTCGGATAACTGCGTACATAACAGGGGCTACATCGTAGACCCATAGTAAAACTCCTATGGCTAAGTGAAGGTGTTAAAGCCCTATAGTCCGATTGCCTAGTTCGCCACACCAACACCTCTGTTCCGGACCAAGATGTTGGGTCAAGAGTGATCAGGTGCTATTCTGAACACCCCCGTATTATATGCGAGGGGGCTGAAGCCGACGACTAGCAAACTTTCAGATTATAAGAAAATGGCCGCACAGGAGGAAATAAATTTCAGGCAAAGGTATAAATATAACACAGCCTTAATGTATCATAATATTATTCAAAATTTCGGTACATTTACTCGAACATAATATCCTTCGAGCATTGACCCTCTAGCGAGCGCCCTCTAGGACATCCTCCAAATAATGCTCCGGCGTGCGACGGTCCTTGCCTCCGGCGGACCCTGGGCTGCAACATCGGTGGCCTTCATCTTTGCCCAGTACATCTTGACACGGGCGAAGGCCATCCGGGCACCTTCTATGCACACCGACCGCTTGATGGCGTCAATACGCGGCACTGCATCGACAAGCCGCTGCACCAAACCGAAATAACTGCTCGGAACGGGTTCGACTGGCCATATCCGGACCACGACGTCCTTCATGGAAGCTCCGAACATCTTGTGGAGCTCAGCCCACTGGGCCTTCTGTTCGTTCAGCAACCCCGGACGCCGTGACACGTTGAACTGCGACCAAAACAGCCTCTCTGTAGCACGTTCTTCCTGTGCTTGGAAGAATTGCGCCGTGTCATGGACACTCTTCGGTAGATCCAAGAACGTGCCTGGAGAACTCCACATTTGATTAAGCAGAGCATACTTCGGGTCGCCGAACTTAGTCTATAAAAGAAATGGCTTACCAGCCGCTATCTCTCCAGCTTGACGGATCTCCTCCCGAGCCGCTCTAGACTCGGATCGTGCTTCTCTCGCCTCTTGTAAGGCTTTGACGAGCTCGGTTGCCTTGATTTTGTTGTCCTCCTCGAGTGATTTACATTTGGCAGTAACATCCTTTAGCTCTCGCTCTATGGTCGATGTTTTCTCCTCGCTCTGGCGCTGAGTGGCCTCTTCGGCCTTTAATTCAGCTGTCGCCTTCTTGGTAGCGGCACTGCTCACTCTGGCCTGCTCCTTGGCCTGGGCAAGCTCGGCCCGTAGGGTCTCCACCGCGGCAGCACCATCTACAGTTATGCATGTTACAGTATATGGTTTTCAGCCTCACGCTTATACTATTATACATGCGTAAGCAGACTGTCCCCACACATACCTTGCGCCTCGTCAAGCCGCTGGTTAATAATAGTAATATCCTCATCAGCTAACTAAAGTTTGTGCTTCAGATCTGCAACTTCTGCAGCTTGGGCGGTCGCCATTGACATAACAGCCTGTTTTCAAGATAACTATGTTACTTCGTCAGCATATCTTGTGATCCTCTGATCGCCTCCCCGTGGAAGCCGACCAGAGTCTCAGGGGCTACTATCTATACACAGGCGCATTTTGCATACAAAGAATGGATAAGGTATTACATACCTCGTAGCCTCTCAGCAGACCTGTGAAGGCTTCATTCAATCCGCTTCTCGCGGACAAAATCCTCTCAACTACCATACCCATTAAGGTACGATGTTCCTCTGAGATGGACGCACTTTGTAATGCGTCCATCAGAGTGTCCGGCACCTCCGGATTCCTGGAGGCTGCTGCAGGAGTACGGACTCCCTTCAAAGGGATATGCCTACTCGACCCTAGAGTCATCTCCGGCTGTACGCCGGATTGTTCGGGGCCCTTATTTTTGGTCCCCGTGGGGGCTGCGCCCCCTGTACCCTTGGCGATTGAAGTATCCTCCTTGGATACTATCTTCATTATCCCCTGCACTGCTTGATGGTCAGGAGAGATTCTCCGGGACGACACCTTGAAGTCATCCACCCTAAGGGGCGAGGAAGCAGGTGGAGGCATCTCGCTTTCCATCATCCCCGGAGACAAGTCCCCCGATGAGGAGGATTGTTGAGGAAGGTAGCGGGCCAAACTGCAAAACATATAGTTCAAATGTTACCCTTGTAACTCAAAAGAACGGAATATGTCTAGAGCATCCTTGTTCACTTACGGTCCAGCGAGGGGCTTGTGAAGGTGCTTTGCGGCGACATCGGCTTCCGAACCCAAACCATCTGACAGGGATATCTTCCCTCTCTTGGGTGCCTCCACCTCTAAGTCTTCGGAGGCAGTCCGTTTCTTCCTGTGGGGAGAAGGGTTATCGCCTTCTTCTTCCCCTTCGTCTTCATCTTCAGAAAAGGGAGCTTCAGTCTCCCCAGACATAGCGTCCAGTATACCTTTAGGGTGGAGGTCACCTCCGGCCTCTTTGCTCTTCTTCTTGTCCTCCTGCGCCGGCACTTGATACGGCGCCGGGGCAAGCATCCTCATCAGCACAGGACCAGCACAGTTTTCGGGAAGTGGAGCCGAACACCTAATTCGTTCCGCCTTCTTTATCCAGCCCTAGTCAAAGATAGAACTCTCAGTACATTGCTATGGGGTAATCAACCGAGTTGCGTTCGGAAATTGGATGCTTAACGAGGTATCCAGATGGTTGCAGTCGAGACCGACATCTTCGGATGTGTCTGGCCACTGCTTTTGCGACTTGAAGAATAGTTTCCACATTCCTTCGTGCGTTGTGCCGAAGAATTGCCGAAGCGTTCGCGGTCCTTCCAGATTGAACTCCCACATGCGGAGAGGCCGTCGCTGGCACGGGAGGATCCGGCAGACTAGCATCACCTGAATCACATTGATGAGGCCGGTGTACTTGTCGAGGATGCTCCGGATACGACTTTGCAGTGTCTGCACTTCGTCCGTTGATCCCCAGTCTAGCCCCTTATTAATCCATGATGTGAGCCGTAGTGGAGGGCCAGACCGGAACGCTGGCACGGCTGCCCATTTGGTACCGCGGGGTTCGTTGACATAGAACCACTCCTGTTGCCATAAGTTGGAGGTTTTCATGAAGGTGCCTTTTGGCCAGATAGTATTGGCAAGCTTGCTCACCATAGCGCCACCACACTCCGCCTGCTCCCAGTTGATTACCTTCGGCATCACATTGGAAGTATTGAGCCATAGGCCGAAGTGTGGGGGGATTCGGAGAAAAGCCTCACACATGAAGATGAACGCCGAGATGTGAGGAAAGGAGTCCGGAGCTAGATCATGAAAATCTAGTCCGTAATAGAACATGAGGCCGCGAACGAAGGGGTGGAGAGCGAACCCCAGCCCGCGGAGGAAGTGACAGATGAACACAACCCTCTCGCCGGATTTTGGCGTAGGGATAACCTGCCCCTTAGCAGGGAGCCGGTGGGGGATCTCCGCGGTCAGGTACCTCGCCTCCCAGAGCTTCGCGATATCCTCCTCGGTAACCGAGGAAGCCGCCCACCTGCCTTGGGAGCTGGGTTCGGACATGGCTAGGAGGCCTGGTAGCAATGAAAGAAATCGAGTCCTGGGTGCTGGGGCTTGAGGAAGAGGAAAGCATGGGGGAGAACGACGGGTCTATACCCCTTTATAAAGGCGATGAATATCGAACGCCTCCTCACGGGCCTTAAAGCACGCCTATTCCCAAGGGATCGTGCAAATGACACGGTTGGATTACCCACGCCCATATTGATAAGAATCCCGCAATAAGGGGGCACGATCTTTGCTTCGACAGGACGTGCCAGTGAAAACCGCGTCTCGTGACATGGGACGAGAGGCTAAAAAACGGTTCGAAATAATAACCGTGCAGAGGCGTGGCGTCTCACTACAAAAGATGTCAGTAGATGGGACTTGTTAATATTATGCTCTTTGCGACTGTATGTGGAGCTTGTTTTGCAGAGCCGGACACGTTTTCTGTGTTCGGGGACTACTTTGAAGTATTTGGAGGAGGAACCCGCCTTGAAATGCCGAAGAAAATTTGCGCGCCGGACACATCGTCATTGAAGCCTGGTTCAGGGGCTACTGAGGGAGTCCTGGATTAAGGGGTCCCCGGGCGTCCGGGCTATGTGAGGCGGGCCGGACTGATGGGCCATGAAGATACAAGATAGAAGACTTCCTCCCGTGTTTGGATGGGACACTCCTTTGCGTGGATGGCAAGCTTGGTGTTCGGATATGAAGATTCCTTCCTCTGTAAACCGACTCTGTACAACCCTAGGCCCCTCCGGTGTCTATATAAACCGGAGGGTTTAGTCCGTAGGGGCAATCATAATCATACGGGCTAGCCATCTAGGGTTTAGCCATTACGATCTCGTGGTAGATCAACTCTTGTAATTGTCATATTCATCAAGATCAATCAAGCAGGAAGTAGGGTATTACCTCCATCGAGAGGGCCCGAACCTGGGTAAACATCGTGTCCCTAGTCTGCTGTTACCATCGATCCTCAGACGCATAGTTCGGGACCCCCTACCCGAGATCCGCCGATTTTGACACCGACAACGGCCACAACTCCGGTGGTGCCGGTCGCCGGTCACAGCATGCTGACAACGAGCTCGCAGAAAATAGTACTCACCATCAAGTTGTTGCAGTAGCAGCAAAAAATTTGCCGGTCGTAGCAAAAAAAAGTGTGTGGTTCCAGCAAAAATAGCTCGCCGGTGCCGCCACCCTATCGTCATCATAGCAAAAACGCTCGCCGGTTGTAACTTTTGTAGTCGCCGGTTGTAGCAAAAACACCACCCATCACCACCAAATGAAGAAGTCGATGTAGAAAAACACCACCCATCACCACCAAGTTCTAGCAAAACATAAAGTTGGTTCCGGCAGAAAACAGCGTCAGCGATGCGAGGCGCGTCTTGTTCCAGCAAAAATCACAGGAAGCAAAATCCAAAAAGAAGTACATGTAGCAAAAAAAGTAGCAAGTTCCAGCAAAAAATAAAGCGGGTTCCAGCAAAAACCGTCAGCGGTGAGAGGGCACATCCGGTTCCAGTACTAGCGGACGCTGGTTCCAGCTCCACAACACGTCGGTTGCAACTCCGCCTGTGAGGATTGCAGCAAAAACCATCCCATCGGCGGCAGCAACGGTGAGTGCTTGATTTTGCACCTACGTGATCTCCTGTAGAGGACGGAGTGTGTGGGAGTTGTGGTGGTGCGTCTTGGTGTACCGTGCGCAGGAACAGAGAAGAAATGGGGCGAGAGAAAAGAAATCCAGGGGAAGAAGATGATGGGGAGCGGCCAGAAAAATCTAGAGACGAAGAGATAAGGTGGGCCTACCAGGGCACATGCCCAGCTATCCTCGCGTTCGACGTGCGCCTTTTTTTACCGAGGTTCGCGACCGATGTGCGCCTATGATGCAGGGATCTCTGCGGGATCAGACGTCTCGTGCTCGACCGGCCGAAGTTTTGACTGGGGCACCGCATAGAAATGTTTCCCATACCAGAATTGGTTCGCATCCCCTGTGCAAACGAATGCCCGACAATCTCTGCTCATATAAAGCTGAGTTGGCGATGATGATGTTCCTGCCATCCTTCATATACAACCGTTCGATTTACATCCAAAACATCCGAGACAAACTATATCAGTTTTGCAAAAAGACCCCCGTACTCCACTCCTCATTCGCAAATAACACCTTGCCCCTCACGTTCAGCCATCTCTCCCTCTCACCTCATCTAGCCATCTCAGGAAAAAATAAGAAGGATCTGAAGAGGTCACTGCTTTCGGTGTTCGTCTGCCCCCAACTCCTCTCATGCCTTCTCTCAGGCTGCATTGCCGACCACCACCACCACGACCCCCTCCTCCTCGCCATCTCCTCTGCCCCCTTCCAAGTCATCTCGAGTTACATTCATGGTGGTCTAGAAAAAAATAAAAAAAAACAATACTCAAAAAATAATTCTTAAAGATCATTTTTTGCAAAGCACAATAAGTGTTATTTCTTCAAAAGTTTTGGATGCAGGTTAAACACTTGAACGCTTTTGTTTGCAAAAGATATTATTTTATCTATTTTGCCTACATTTACCATTCACCCGGAGGCTTGTGAGCTTTAGAGAAGAAATAATATCCGAAGAAAACCTATCGATATTTGTTACACATGAGATGACCCCCACATACTTTGTTTTCGCGAATACGCAAAGCTTGCGTATCATTCATTAATAGGGGTGGAGAGTAATGTTACAATGGAATTGGGGTAGGAGCACTAGGGCACTACGTACACAAGAATGGCGAAGGACCTAGTGCGAGCATGAAATAATTGGGTTTGCTCAGCCCAATACAATCCACAATTGCCTACGGTGTAATGGTGGCCAGACCGGTGGCCCTTGCCTTGGCCCAGGAACATGCCTCCTCCTTGATGTCATGTAGAAGCCGTGAGGTGGAGGGAGTGGCGCCACCAAAGACGCAAGAATTACGCTGCTTCCAAATGAGCTAGGCTACCAGGAGTATGAGCGAGGCGATCCCTTCCCGGTGTGCCGCTGGTGCACCTAGATGTTGTGGCGTGCCACCAGCCCAAGAAGTGATCGTTGGGCGCCAGCGCTAGTGCTTGGGGGTAGCACCAGCTGAAACAGTCGTGCCAAACCTGACGCGAGAATGGGCAGGCGACCATGAGGTGCTCCATGGTCTCAGCATCCTGGTCACAAAATAGGCACAAAGCATGGTGCGGGAGGCCGTGCCGAGCTAGCCGAGCAGCGATCCAGCACCTGTCCTAGAGCGCCAGCCAGGTGAAGAACTTGACGCGGAGGGGCGCCCAACTCCGCCATGTTAGTTGCCAGTGCGGCACGCGGATAGACCCAACGAAGAGGGCCAAGTAGCATGATTTCGTGGCGTAGGACCCACTCTCTGTCCAACGCCAGCGAAGACGGTCTGGCTGGTCCGAGAGGGCAATGTGCTGAAGGCGACGCCAAATAAACAACCCGCATATCAATGCATTTCAATGTTCCATGCAACGGCATCTTACTAGTTCCCTAATAAGTCAATCCCTCAAACGAACGTTCGCGCCAATGTATTTCTGTACTTGCAACTGCAAGATTTATAGTGTGTGTGTGTGTGTGTGTGTGTGCCCAACCTGTAATAAGTCAAGGACGCGACTAACTTCCGGTCGACTGGAGGTTAGCGACATGTGCGGACGATTAGTTCCTACTTGATTGTTATCATCCCACGCTCGCTTCCACTGATTTTTTTTCCTTCTCTCAAAAACCGTAGATGGAAACAATAAATCGCTAGTGGTTTTTTCTGGGATTTTCGCTGCGAAATATGAGAAGAAAATAAAAGTGCTTGAAAGAGGATTCGAACCCAGGTCTATGCAATATCTATTGAGCCTAATAGCCAACTAAACCACCTTTAGTTGTTGTCTATTGTAGATAAACAATGTTATTTGAACCTTTATTATTTCCGCCATATCAGAAAAATAATAAACTTTGGCTTGGTAACTTGGCATGACCAGCGTGATAACTATGGTATGAGCAACATAATAACTTATCATGATAGGGCTGGTAACTACAGTCCGAGAAGATTAAAGCATAATAACTTTAGCATGTGGAAGTATAATAATCTAACACAGAAGTTACCAGAGGAGTTATGTTTCAACGTTTTTTCCTCGAAGTCAAAGTTAACATGGTGGTTGAACGTAAGTTATGAGGTCCGCGGTGCATAAATATCATGTCAAAAGTTACCATGGTCTTAGAAAGTTACCATGGGGTGTACATAAATATCATGTCCGCGGTCGCCAAAGTTTCTAGGACTGGGGTACATAGATTATCAGGTCTGCGGTGTGTGAGTTATCATGCTATTCACACAAAAGTTACCGAGAAGGATATTTCATCAACTCTCCCCCCACCCCCATCGCCAAAGTTACCAGGACCGGGGTACATAAGTTATCAGGTCTATGATGTGTGAGTTACCATGCTAAGGCTACGAAGGGGATATTTCATCAACTCCCCCCACCCCGCACCCTCGTTGCCAAAGTTACCAGGATGGGGTGCATAAGTTATCAGGTTTTTGATGTGTGAGATACCATGCTATTCGCACAAAAGTTCATGAACTCCCCCAACCCCTTTCATCGCGAAAGTTACCAGGACTAGGGTACAAAAGTTATCAAGTCTGCAATGTGTGAGTTATCATGCTATTCACACAAAAAAGTTACCCGGGTATGTTTCATCAACTCCCCCCACCCCGCGGTGTCTAAAGTTACTAGGACCTGGGTGCATAAGTTATCAGGTATGCGATGTGTGAGTTACCATGCTATTCATACAAAAAAGTATCATGGGTACGTTTACACTAGTTTTGTTTGGGGTCAGAAACGCTACCATGATATTTGTACATAAACTATCATGTTTGTGGTGCGTATAATTATCGGGCTCGTTAAAGAGAATTTACCGAGGGATGACACTGGAGAAAAATACTAATGTTCGAATTCTATAGAAGCAAAACATTTATTTCTCTAAAAAATATTCATCACTACAAAAAAGAGACAGTTGGAGTACAAAACACGCTGCATCAGTCCTTTAAAAAACTTGAAGCAAATGGTTTTGTCCTCTTGTCAAAGGCAATGTGGTATTCCTTTCTCGTTGTCATTTACTAAGCTATAAGTACCAATTAATGTGTACATGAAACATAACAGATTCTCATCTTAGCTGGTAGCACGTCACGGCCACAACCAACAGGTTGTGTCTTTGAATCCTAGTAGTGGACCTATTTTTTCCTGAGCTCTTTTTACGCACGAGAGCAGAAGCGAGCGGCTCTAGAATCGTGCGGATCTGTCGCTAACTTCCAGTCGACTGGAAGTTAGCTTTCTCGTTCAACAAAATAACCCCCTCGGTCAAAGTTACCGTGGTGTACGTAAGTTACCAAATTTGTGGTGCATCTATTATCATGTTATTTATGGAGAAGTTTTATCGGGGAGTATGTTTGAAAAACTTATTTTTTCCATGGGTCAAAGTTATCAAGGTGTTTGTATGTAATTTACCAGGTCTGTGATACATAAGTTATCATGCAATTTACATGGAAGTTACCAGGGGATGTTTCAACCAACTTCCCCCCCCCCCCGCGGATCAAAGTTACCGCATTATTTGCACGTAAGTTATCAGATACTCGTGCGTATATATTTTTTTGCGCGCAAATCAGAGAGCTTTATTTAACCAAGAGCATTCCCTGGACAATCAGCCAGAAGGCTGGTCACAAGGAAGCTAGGAGTCTCGTCAAGCCAACTTTCAGTCACATTCAGTGTGCATGCATGTTTTGCACAAAGATGCACTGGTAAGTTCGCTGACCTGCTTACATGATGAACATCAAAAGTAGTGAAAATAGAACTAAGCTCTCGTATTTCTAATAAAATTGGAGCCACAATAGAACGCGAATTGTGGCGAGTTCCCCAGAGCATCACCAGCTCCAGACAGTCAACCTCCATTATCACATGCTGGAAGCCTCGTAGAGTAGCAAATCTAACTCCCTCCCACAGTGAAAACGCCTCAATAATCAAGGGACCAGAAACCCCTTGTAAAGGTTTGCACCATGCGCCAAGGAACGCAGTGGACGACCGGGCAACACCACCAGCGCCCCCCGTCCATCAATGAAGTTAAGTGCGCCATCCGTGGTGATTTTTATAAGCCCCACATCAGGTGGTCGCCAGCCAAAACCTGGCAGGATCGAAGCCGCCTTCCGAGGCAGTTGTAGAAGAGCAATCGCCTCCTTCATGGATCGGATCGTCGCAGTAGGATCTCAACTAACCTCCCCATGCTTGATCCGATTCCTAGAATGCCATATAGACCACATAATAGTAGTGATCTGTGCATGATCATCATCAGAGAAGTGTGCACTGCATGTGATATCACGCGCCCATGTCTCCCGCGAGAAATTTGGCAGCCGGAGATCAAACCATGCACATGCCTCCTCCCAAAAAGGCCGAGCATGCGGACAACAGAGCAGCGCATGGTGCAAGTCCTCCTCCCCAACCAAGCAGACTTTGCAGCTACTAGCTTCTGCAAAATGGCGGTTCTTGAGCGTGTATTCATCTGGGAGAATGCCACGAAGTACTCTCCACCAGAATACTCTTACTTTTGGAATAACATTAAGTTTCCATAGGGCTTTCCACATTTGTTTATCATCCTCTGAGGTCCCAGTAGCCGTCCCTTCCTCTAGAGCTAATCGCTCTTTCTGAGTCACTAGAGCCTGGTACGCCGTCTTCACAGTGTAGTTGCCTGATCTATCAAACGCCCATGCAGGAAAATCAGGTCCCCCTCCCTGCCGAATAGGAATGTTTAAAATGGTAGCTGCATCCGAAGCATCAAAAGTTTCCTGAATCAAATCCTGTCGCCACGTCCAATTCTCCTAATCAATTAAGTCTGACACCTTCTCCACATATGTGTTTGTTGGTCTCGCTGATGGAGTCATGGAGATAGTGCTCGGGATCCATTTATCAGTCCATACTGATATAGTGGAGCCATCCCCCACACGGGATATCAACCCAATCTCAAGAGCATGTCTCCCCGCTATGATAGCCTTCCATGTAGCGGACGCCGACTTGGGTGCTGTTGCTTGCTTGAAATCTGAATATGGGAAATAGCGACCCTTTAGAACTCTTGCACATAGCGAGTTTGGATTTGTCAAAAAAAACGCCATCCATGTTTACCCAACATAGCCAGACTAAACTGTTGTATGTCTCTGAAGCCCATTCCACCATTACACTTGGGTGTAGCCAGATCCTTCCAAGACACCCAATGCATCGACTTTTTGTCAAGAGAACTACTCCAAAAATATTTAGCCATCGGAGAAGTTATGCTCTTACAAACCTTCTTGGTCAGCAGAAAGGTACTCATTGGGTAAGTAGGTATAGCTTGTACCACTATTTTCAGCAAGATCTCATGTCCTGCACATGCCAACAGCTTCTCTGACCAACCCTGAATTTTTCCACGAGCTCGTTCACTCATATGATCAAAAGTACCACTCATGATACGCCCGACTGCCGTGGGCAAACCCAAATATTTCTCAGTAAAGGCCTCCACTTGAATATTCAGTATCGCCTTCAAAGAGTTCCTCACCTTATCAGGAGTGTTAGAAGAAAAATAAATGGAACTCTTGTCACGATTAACACGCTGACCTGAAGCATCTCCATATATTCTGAGAATCTCATTTAATCTTAAGGTACTTGCTGTTTTTGCATTGATGAAAATCAAGCTGTCATCTGCAAATAGCAGATGTGTAACCCAAGGTGATCGGTAACTAACCTGCAAACCTTGGTCAACAGTTCCATCATTGTAACTCTTGAGCAATGAGGAAAAACCTTCTCCACATAGCAGAAACAAATACGGCGCGATAGGATCGCCTTGTCGGAGTCCCTTGGATGGGATGAAAAAAGGCAACAGTTCACCATTCACCTTGACTGAGAACCGCACTGAAGTCACACATTTCATAATTAGCCTAACAAAAGCTATATTAAATCCAAGTCTTGCTAGTATCGCTTCCATGTAATGCCACTCGACACGATCATAGGCTTTCATCATATCAAGCTTGACCGCGCAAGAATAATTTTTCCCTTTCTTCCTCCTCTTCATAGTATGCACACTTTCATATGCCACTAGAACATTATCGGTGATTAGCCGACCAGGAACAAAAGCACTCTGTTCCTCGCTAATAATCTCATCCATAATACCACTTAGCCTATTTGTGATTGCTTTGGATGCAATTTTATAAAGAACCAAACAAAGGGCAATAGGATGATACTGAGATATGGACTGTGGGTGTTTTACCTTGGGTATGAGAGTAATTGAAGTGTCATTTAGGCCCAAAGATAATTCCCCGCCATTAAGAAAGTCCAACACCGCACTAGAGACATCACCACCCAAGAGGCCCCAGTGTCGTTGATAAAAACCTGCTGTGTATCTGTCCACTCCCGGCGCCTTCAAAGGAGCCATCTGAAAAAGTGCATGCTTGACCTCATCAGTAGTATACGGTTTGGTGAGCTCCACGTTCATTTCATTTGTAATTTTGACCAGGACATGATGTAAGTGCAACTATCCCTGGGTGGTTTTGGTAATTACTAACAACATATAGCTCATTGAACTAATGCCATTTCAAGAATAAATATTTCAGGAAAGTTCAATGATTGGCATGGCATGGATTAGGAATGTGGACCCCTCAAAATGCTAAGGACACATATTGGCTCAAGCTCAAGACTCTACATTTTACTTTTAGTGATCCAAGATCACATTGAGTCCATAGGAAAAGCCAATAGTATTAAAAGGGGATGAGGTGTTGCTTAATGGCTTGCTTGCTCAAAATGCTTAGTGATATGCTCCAAAGCCCTCAACCACTTTCTCATATCCACATATGTCCCAAACCAAAAGTCAAACTCGGCCCCACCGATTTGATCTATCCGGCGCCACCGAGTTCACTTGACATAGCCACTGCCAGAAACCCTAGTCACTTCGGTCTCACCGATAGGGATCTCGGTTTCACCGAGATGGGATTGCAAACTCTCTGTTTCCCTTTGTAATGTTTCGGTCTAACCGAGATGAGCGATCGGTCCCACCGAGTTCACAATGCAAACTCTCTGTTTCCCTTTTGTAACGTTTCGGTCTCACCGAAATGAGTGAATCGGTACCACCGAGTTTGCCTGACCAACTCTCTGGTTAGCTTATTACCAAAATCGGTCCCACCGAGTTTGTGTAATCGGTCTCACCGAGATTACGTTATGCCCTAACCCTATTGAAATCGGTCCCACCGAGTTGACATGTCGGTCCCACCAAAATGCCTAATGGTCACATTATGAACTAAATCGGTCTGACCGAGTTTACTGATTCGGTCCCACCGAGTTTGGTAAATTGTGTGTAATGGTTAGATTTTGTGTGGAGGCTATATATACCCCTCCACCCACTCTTCATTCGTGGAGAAAGCCATCAGAACGTGCCTACACTTACATCATTCATTTTCTGAGAGAAAAACACCTACTCATGTGTTGAGACGAAGATATTCCATTCCAACCACATAAATCTTGATCTCTAGCCTTCCCCAAGTTGCTTTCCACTCAAATCGTCTTTCCACCAAATCCAAATCCATGAGAGAGAGTTGAGTGTTGGGGAGACTATCATTTGAAGCACAAGAGCAAGGAGTTCATCATCAACACACCATCTAATACCTTTTGGAGAGTGGTGTCTCCTAGATTGGTTAGGTGTCACTCGGGAGCCTCCTTCAAGATTGTGGAGTTGAACCAAGGAGTTTGTATGGGCAAGGATATCGCCTACTTCGTGAAGATCTACCCTAGTGAGGCAAGTCCTTCGTGGGCGATGGCCATGGTGGGACAGACAAGGTTGCTTCTTCGTGGACCCTTCGTGGGTGGAGCCCTCCGTGGACTCGCGCAGCCGTTACCCTTCATGGGTTGAAGTCTCCATCAACGTGGATGTACGATAGCACCACCTATCGGAACCACGGGTAAGAAATCTCCGTGTCTACATTGCGTTTGCTCCCTCAAACTCCTCCCTTTACCTTCATGTGCAATGTCTTTACATTTTGCTGCTATACTCTTAGAATTGCATCTGTAGGTTGATTGCTTGACTTGTGCAAAGTTGCTAAAATCTGCCAAGACTTAAAATTGGGAAAAGGCTAGATTTTTATTTGGTCAAGTATTCTAATCACCCCTCCTCTAGACATACTTTCGATCCTACAAGTGGTATCAGAGCCACGTTCTCCATTTGCCTTGATTTCCATAGCTTTTGGTGATCATAGTTGTCGGATCACGGGTTCCGGCAAAACTCTCAAGGTTCGAACACTGGGGTGCGCACGAAGATCTCTCCTCCCCCTCGCTCACACGCACCCAACAATCTCACAGCCTAGCTCGACGAACTTGAAGAACAAAGGGAAACAAGATTTATACTGGTTCGGGCCACCGATGTGGTGTAATACCCTACTCCAGTGTGGGGTGGTAGATTGCCTCTTGGGCTTAGGAAGAACTAGTACAAGGGAAGAACAACCTCCTGAGGAGAGGTGCTCTTGTGCTTGGTGAGCTTGTGTGGGTGTGGATTAGTTCAACCTAAGTTGGGATCCCCTTTCTATGGTGCTGGCTAGTCCTATTTATAGAGGCCCTGGTCCTCTTCCCAAATATTGAGCGGGAAGGGATCCCACAATGGCCAAGTTTGAAGGGAGACAACTAGTACAAGTTATCCTGACAAAAGTGGTCTTCGCCTGCCAAAGGCTCTGGTGATGACGCCGTCTTGGGCTCCACGGTGACCTCCGTCCTGCCGTCCTGCTGGTCTTGGTCTTGTTGCACTAATATGGAAACCTTTGCCTGATGCCTCGAGACTCCTCGCCTACGCTTGCCTCTTTAGCACCAAAGAGGAAATGAGGACACTACGCGCGCTGGCGCCCGCCTAGCCATGGTCGTCATGGCTTGCATCACAGGAACTTCGCGAGGTGCCCCTTGCCTTGATCTCTCAGCCCCTCGCGAGCCAGCCTGGTGAAGCTGCCCCTGAGGAGGTCCTGTGTCGTCCGCCTCGCGAGGCTTGGCCCCTCGCGAGGGTCTTGAATGTTTGCTGGTGAAGTTGGGTCATACAGGGCCGCTGGTGGAGCCACGCCATGGGCCGCATGCAGGGAAGTCTAGGGACCCCCATTCCCAAAACGCCGACAGTATTCCTCGGGCCCAAGGCGCGCTCGGACTTGGCTTCGAGGCGAAGCCAAGGGGCAAGTGCGGAGCACCGCGGGCTCCAACAGCCTACGCCCTTGATTGACGCATGGCGATTGATGGGACGTGGGCATCTCCGCTTCCCCATGCTGCCTCGGCAACTTCCCGCCTGACAATAGACTGGAGCGGGCAACGCTTGCCTTCATTGCTTTCCTTCGTCTTGCTCCAGATCCCCTTTCTCGCTCCTTGCTTCCGAAATCTCCAGATCCACTTCAATTCCCTTCCGAGCCAGCGACCAATGGCGCCCCGAAAGGTCAAGGCTGCTTCGCCGCCCTCCTAGTACGAGCCGGCTCTGGACGCGCCCAATGTCTCAGAGAAGAACCTCGCCGCCACGCGTCGGCTGACGGTGGGGGAGAACAACGAGAAGGGGAAGACTGAGCTCTGGGCTGGCTCCGCCGAGCCGGAGACTTCGAGGAGCACATTCTACCCCTTCTTCATGAGCAGCATCGTCGCCGAGTTGGTTCCCCCCTTCTCCAACTTCTTCTATGCCGTCCTCAGCCATTACAAGATGCAGGCCCTCCATCTTCATCCCAACTATGTTCTTCTCCTGTCGATCTTTGCCTTCTACTGTGAGGCGTACGTCAGGGTGATGCCGTCTGTGGCTCTGCTGTGCCACTTCTTCTTCCTCCGGATCAATGACGGCCACACCTCAGGGTGTGCCAACTTCGTCGCAGCCGGCAAGGGCAATGCGATCTCGAAGGCTGGAAAGAAGGCCGAGGGCTTCAGGAGGAAGTGGGTCATGCTGGATGCCAAGTGCGTCCACCCACGCATGACGCTGCCGACGGAGATGCCCCAGTCCGGTGAAGGGTGGCTCTGCGCAAAGCTTGCTGACGAACGGGCGAAGCCTGTGCTGGAGAAGATGACCGCCGACCTAAAGCCGGGCAACGCGAAGGCGGCGAAGCTGACGGGGGCCATGCTTCTGAGGGAATTCCTGACGCTGCGCGTGGCTCCGCTCCAGGCACGCTCACGCCCCTTGTGGATGCTTCAGGGCGAAGAAGATAAGCTTCACTTGAGCCCAGAGGCCTTGTCTGAAGAACGGCTGGCTGTGGCTCTCCGCCTCCTGGTCGGGGACGACCAGGAGTATCCGCCAAGTGCCTTTGTTCCCTTGTTCCTTCACAAGGACGGGGCGCAGATCGCGGCCGCCATGCCCACCTTTGACGGGCGCGGGCTAGTGCCGTCGGTGCCCCCTGGGGTCCCTATGGTGACGGCGCCAGTGGTTTTGTCTTCTGGCGATTCCCGCGGGGAGGAGGAAGAGGAGGAGGATGAGGGGCGCGACTCGGAGGCGACTCCCGAGGGGATGGCGGAGACCTTCCCTTTGCGCAAGGCCGACATCCTCCGCACCCTGCCTGATGATGATGAAGAGGCTGATGTCCCCCCGGAGAGAGAGGAGCCGCTCGTGGCTGGGGGCTCCTCGAGGTCCAAGGCCAGCCCCTGGGGGGGCCATCGGGCGAGGTCCCGACGAGGGGTAGGTCGCCGCTGATCTCCCGAGACGACGCTCCTGCTCCGACACCGCCTGGAGCTGCTTTCGGCCCATCTGATGCCCCTTCTTCCGCTCCTGGAGCCCGCGCGCCCGCGCCTCAGGCTGTGAGGCTCTCAGGCTTCCAGCTTAAGAAGCGGAGGGACTACACCGCGGTGGACCAGTGAGTGCTCTTGTCCTGCCTTGTTCCTGCTTCTGCTGCTGATCCTTGACACTCCTCTGTTGTGCAATTGGGCCGACCCCGTGGCGAAGAAGAGGAAGGAGGACGAGGTGGTGCTGCTTGGGACCAATTCGCCCGCGGCGGCCGCACCCCCCTCCGTGGAGGAGGGCAATGACGGCGCTCGTGCTTCTCTGGCCCGATCGTCCTCGCAAGGCTTGGGGGAGCGTCCTTGGGAGGAGTTAGCCCCCGTGGCCCCACTGGCTTCGGAGGTGCCAATGTCCGGCTCTGTCGCCGAGGTCCCCAAAGCTCAGGAGCTCCCAGCCTCCCAGGCCATGGTGACGATGTTGCCTCCTCCTCCTTCCGCCGCACTGCTGTCTCCGAGTCATTCCGTTTCCCCTGACGTCCTGGAGCGTGCTCTTTCTGCGATGACCCGGCTGCGAGAGGGTCTTCAAGGCGCTGACCGTCACCTGGTAGCCGGGCGCCTGGAGCTGGCCTCTAGCTGGCTTCACTCCGATGTGTCCGTCCGGGCGGCGCTGAGCCAGGCCGCAGCGACCTCCAAGGAAGACAAGCAGGCCGCCACCCAAGCCGCAGATGCTCGCGAGGTGGCGCTGAAGGATGCCGAGGCCGCCCAGGATTGCTGCCAGTCGCTGGAGACCGAGCTGGAGACCACGCGGAGGGAGCATGCTAATGAAGTCCGAGGTCGCGAGGCAGAGGAGGAGAAGATGAAGGCCCGAGAGGACACTGTCAGGGGTCGCGACGCCGAACTGGAGCAGCTGGCGAAGGCGCAGGCTACGGAGCGCAGCCGGCTGGAGGAGCTAGAGCACAAGCTGAAGGCGGAAAAGGCCGAGCTTGAAGCCAAGGCGAAGGTCTTGGCTGAGGACCGCGTGGCCTTCAAACTCCTCGAGAAGAGGTCTCGCACGGCGCTGCGGTGACTCTACGAGAAGGGCTTGGAGGAGCCGCTGGCCGCCGGTGACGAGGGCCCCACCCAGCTGCTTCCCTATCTGGTCGAGGCGCTTGACGAAGTCGTGAGCGGCATCGGCCCCATGGCAAAGGAAGAAGCCCACATTCTTTCCTCAGCCGCGTTGACGCGCGTCTTCATCCACCTCCATCTTCGTGATCCCACCGCCAACCTTGACGAGCTGCTGGAGCCTGTGGATGATGAGCGCTGCGCAGCTGCTGCCAAAGCCGTGAAGGGCCAAGTGGAGGCCCTGCTGAAGAAGTTCCGCGCCTTCGACCCCCGCGCCTTCGACTGGCAGTGCTGCCGAGCCTGCAACTCCGACGGGCGGTGCAGGTGAGGGCAACGCCGCTGTGGAAGGAGCATCCCTTGTAGATGATGGTGCCGTCCGGGGATGACGAGGTGACTTGCTAGTGGCTCCTTTCCTGTTTAGCTCCTGCAATATGCACCATGCCTCGTGGAGGCCTTTAAACTTGCGTTTGGTACTAGGGGAACAATATGTCTTGTACTATTTGTTTGAGATTTTGCGATTTCCTTTCCGTTTGCTTTATGTTCTACGTCGGCAAGGCCCGACCCCGTGCATACCTCAGCCGCCATTGGGCCGTCCGGATCGCCAGGACGGGACCAAGGAGTGAGGGGCTACGTGGCGAGTTAGGCTCCTGAGTCGCGATGCTCAGGAGTCCCCCTTGACGCGCAAACAGCTTACGGGAAGGAGACGCAGGAATATGTCTAGTGTTCTACATCGGCAGGGCCCGACCCCGCGCATACCTCAGCCGCCGTTGGGCCGTCCGGATCGCCAGGACGGGACCTAGGAGTGAGGGGCTACGTGGCCAGTTAGGCTCCTGAGTCGCGATGCTCAGGAGTCCCCCTTGACGTTCAAACGACCTTCATACCTTTTCCCTCGCCGAGGCACCGCTCGGGGGGGCGCGCGACGACCAGGTCCGAGGGACCTGGTAGGGTGGCGTGCGCTTGGGCGTGGCCCGAGCGCAGCCCCCGTGCCCAGCCCCCTCGCGCGACCCTCCCGAGGGGGGGGGGGGTGTTGCGATGAGGCTGGACACTGAGCTCGGAAGCTCCCTGAAGTTGATACGGCCATGGGGCCGCCCTCAGTTGTTTATCACCAGCGCGGAGCATAGCACTTCCGCACTTGCACGGGCATAGCCGCTCCTCGGCAGTGTCGACTGCCAGCACGGAGCATGGTGCTTCCACTGGCACGTGGGAGGGGACTCCCTACTGCGGAGAGCCCTCGGGGCGTGTACAGCCCCGCCCTGACACGTGGCTTCCATGGCAGGGCTAGACGAGGTGTGTCTGAGCACTCATGAGCCAGCGCGGGACTCACGAGGCCCTACCTCAAGGTGGGTTGCGCCTGGTCTTGGTTCTTGATGGCTGTGGTGTTCCTGCGAGATGGTCAGGTAACCTGTGCCGAACGAATCTCCTGAGGCTATCGCATGAGAAGGTCAAGCACCAACGACCCTAGGAGGTGACGTGAACGGGGCCGGCCAGCTAGACAGAGCTCAGTCGTTGGGTTTATCGACGCTGCAGGGACGGGCCCGAGCACAGACGTCATGCCTAGTCCTCTCATGTGATGGATCCTGAAGAAAGACGACCGGCGCGCGGCTCCCGAGGTGGGTGATAATCAAGCAAGTGATAACCATAGATAGATCATGCATGGAAAGTGAGCTACCTTAGATAGATGCAAGAATGATACATGCCACTGGGTCGGACCCGAGCGGCCTGGGGATGATGTAGCCCGAGGGGCGCCCCCAGCAGAGTAAGCTAGAAATGCAAAAGGATACATGCCGGAGGGACGGGCCCACGCGGCCTGGGAATGATGCATCCCGAGGGGCGCTCCCAGCTAAATAAACTTGGAAAATGTCACCTGGTTCCGTTGTCGAAGGGGTGTTGGGGTAGCTGAAGATGCGCGGCGAAGGGGTTGCTCCTCATGGGCCACCGGGGCCCTTAGCCTCGGGAGGCTCTGGGGGTCCAGGTGGTTCCTTGAGGACCGTCTCCATCTCCGTCAGGACCGCGTGGTGCCTGGCATCCTGAGCCGCCAGAACACTCCGCAGGCCGCGCTGGAAGGCGGCCGCCATGCTCGGCAGGCTGAAAGGCATGCGAACATAGCTGTGAGGTGGACCCTCGCAACGCCCCGCGCGCGAAGGCCAGAAGCGCTCCTGAGATGCGGCCCTATTGAGCCCTGGGATGTTGATGCAGATGTGCAGCTCGCCATCATTGCCTGGATGGGGAGCCACGGCAGGTGGGCGGCGATCGCCGCGCATGGCCCTCGCGTCCTGCAGCTCCTGTGTGATCTTGGCGATGAACTCCTGAGCACCGGGTACTCCCTGCCCGGTGTCCTCCTGAGGGAAACGTGCCGCGAAGCACGCCTCCACGTGGTGCCCGAGCGCCTCCCTCGTGACGTTGGCAAGGTCGGAGGCCCTCTAGAAGAGAGCCCCCGAGCCCTGCCCGAGGAGGGCGCTGGGCGCGTCTTCCTATGCGGGAAAGGGAGGCGCCCCATCTGAGGGCGCGGGTCTTGAGGTGGTGGTGTTGGTGACGCCGCTCTCCTGATGCCCTTGGTGGAGCATCTGCTTCTTCTTCATGGGGATGACCTCAGGAGGGTACAAGATTCCTTCGTTGTCGGGGTCTTCGATTGCTGCATCTTGGAAGGCGCGCTCGAGGGAGCACACCGCATTCTTCTCCTCATAGGCGACTGTGATGATACCACCGGTCCCTGGCATCTTGAGAACATTGTACCCGTGGTGGGTCACCGCCATGAATTTGGCCAGGGCTGGATACTCGAGGATGGCGTTGTATGGCAGACGAATGTGGGCGACGTCGAAGTCAATGAGCTCGGTGTGGTAGTTATCGCGCCCGCCAAAGGTGACGGGGAGGCGGATCTGCCCGATCGGGGTGGTGGAACCATCAGTCACTCCTGAGAAGGGCTTGGTCGGTTGTAGCTGGTCATAGGGTACTTGAAGGCGTTCGAACGTATCAACGGACAGAACATTGAGCCCTGCACCACCATCGATGAGGGTCTTGGTGACTTGGACGTTGCTGATGGTGGGTGAGCAAAGCATTGGGAGAGAACCAGTGGTGGTCGCGCACTTGAGCTGGTCCGCCGAGCTGAAAGTGACGGCGTACTTGGACCACCTGAGCGGGCGCGTGGCCTCAAGCCTGGGAAGGGATGCGTTTACTTCTCGAGCGAACTACTTGAAGATGCATTGGGAGGCTGGGGCCTGAGCGCCGCCCAAGATGTAGGCCACGGCGCGCGGCTCCTGGAAGCCCCCAGCCCCCTTGTCCTGATGGTGGTCGTCGTTCCTCCTTTGTGGTGGCGGCAGTGGAGGAAGGCCAGTGTTGCCCTGTGGGCGATCCTCACGAGGCTGGTCCCTCCAGGCGCCCTCACGAGGCTGGTCCTGCCAGCGGTCCTCGCGAGGCCGGTCGCACCACTCCTGGCGGGGGCCGCGATCGTCCCAGTGTCCTCCGCCTCGTCCTCCTCCTTGGCCGTAGCCCCGGTCGTTGCGCTCGGGGCGTCGACCGAAGCGTCCATCTCGAATGGCCCTGAGCTCTTGACAGTCATTGGTGTTGTGGCTGTGTACATTGTGGAAGGCGCAGAATGGTCGGCTGTTCTTGGACGACTCGGGGTGGTCCCGGCCGCGCTTCGTATCTGGCTCTGCTGCGAGCATGGCCACTCCCTTGCGCTTCACGTCCTTGGCCTTGGCTTTCTTCTCCTCCGGGTCGGCAGCTGGGAGTTCAAGGAGGGAAGGGCACCCCTCCTCGGCTCTCGCGCACTTGGTCGCCATGTCGAACAGCTCCAGGGCCGTGCATAACTCCTCGTGGATGGCGAGCTCCTCCTTCATCTTGACGTCGCGGACGCCATCAGAAAATGCGGAAATGATGGCCTCATCCGTCACCTTGGGGATCTTGATACGAACGCTGTTGAAGCGCTGGATGTACTTCTGCAAGGTCTCTCCTAACTGCTGCTTGATGCGGCGCAGGTCACCCGCGGCTGGCGGGCGGTCGCGAGTGCCCTGGAAGTTGGCGACGAAGCGGTCGCGCATCTCACTCCAGGAAGAGATCGAGCCCGGGGGCAGGTTCAGGAGCCACGAGCGAGCACCATCCTTGAGAGCCATGGGGAACCAATTCGACATGACTTTCTCGTCGCTGCTAGCCGCCTCGATGCTCAGCTCATAGAGCTGCAGGAACTCCGCAGGGTCGGGGGTGCCGTCGTAGCGAGGAGGCAGGTTTGGCTTGAACTTGCCCGGCCAGACGATGCTACGCAGCTCTGGAGTGAAGGCGCGACAGCCTGCTGTGGCCACCGGGGCTTGTTGTGGGGGCGGAGCTTGATCTTGGCGTCCCCGCGCCGCCACGGCAAGCGGCGCGTGGCCCTGCCACGGCACGCGATCCTGACGCGGCGGTGCTGGGAGCGTTGGATCATTTTCTTGCGGTCGAGGAACTTCTTGGCAGCTTCTTTCTTCCCGCGTGGGTGCCCAGCGCAGCGGGTCGTGCCGGGGAGCCGCACGTCTTGGTGCCAGGGCGCCGTCTTGGTGAGGAGGCGGTGGAGGCGCCCCGTGAGCTACGTCGCCCGCGGCTGGCGGTGGGCGAGGCAGCGAGAGGGACAGTGCGGGGGAGCCCCCAGCGGCGCTGATGAGCTCGGCGATGTGGTCCAGCTAGTCCTCGTAGAGGTCGTCGACCGGGCAGTAGCGCAGGAGCTCGCGTGCCATGAGCAGCGCGGCCTACGTGTCCGCGGGCGCACGACAGGCATGAGACGATGAGCCGGCTGGGGTCAGCGACGGGTGGCGGTGCAGCCGTCCTGCCGCACAGAAGGGTGCATCAAGGATGCTTGCTGCTCGTTTCCCATCGGACCGGTGGCGGCGTTGGCGGCGGGTGACGGAGAACGGCGGGGAGGCCCGCCAATCGGAGCCGTCTGAGCGACGCGGGTGGCAAGGGTGGCCCGGCACTCAGCGCGGGCCCGGCGAGCGTCGGCCATGAACTTGGTGGAGTGGTGAAGCGCGGATCGACGAGAGGAAAGCTTTGGCGCACCCCTACCTGGCGCGCCAATTGTTGGATCATGGGTTCTGGCAAAACCCTCAAGGTTCGAACACTGGGGTGTGCATGAAGATCTCTCCTCCCCCTTGCTCACACGCACTCAACGATCTCACGGCCTAGCTTGACAAACCCGAAGAACAAAGGGACACAGGATTTATACTGGTTCGGGCCACCGATGTGGTGTAATACCCTACTCCAGTGTGGTGTGGTGGATTGCCTCTTGGGCTGAGAAAGAACTAGTACAAGGGAAGAACAGCCTCCTGAGGAGAGGTGCTCTTGTGCTTGGTGAGCTTGTGTGGGTGTGGATTAGTTCAACCTGAGTTGGGATCCCCTTTCTATGGTGGTGGCTAGTCCTATTTATAGAGGCCCTGGTCCTCTTCCCAAATATTGAGCAGGAAGGGATCCCACAACGGCCAAGTTTGAAGGGAGACAACTAGTACAAGTTATCCTGACAAAAGTGGTCTTCGCCTGCCAAAGGCTCTGGTGATGACGCCGTCTTGGGCTCCATGGTGACCTCCATCCTACCGTCCTGCTGGTCTTGGTCTTGTTGCACCAATATGGAAACCTCTGCCTGATGCCTCGGGACTCCTCGCCTGTGCTTGCCTCTTTAGCACCAAAGAGGAAACGAGGACACTGCGCGCTGGGGCCCGCCTGGCCATGGTCGTCATGGCTTGCGTCACAGGAACCTCGCAAGGTGACCCTTGCCATGATCTCTCCGCCCCTCGTGAGCCAGCCTGGTGAGGCTGCCCCTGAGGAGGTCTTGTGTCGTCCGCCTCACGAGGCTTGGCCCCTCGCGAGGGTCTTGAATGTTTGCTGGTGAAGATGGGCCGTACAGGGCCGCTGGTGGAGCCACGCCGTGGGCCGCAGGTAGGCAAGTCTGGGGACCCCAGTTCCTGGAACACCGACAATAGCCTTGGTTTCACAACCTAGGAGAGTATGGCGTCTAGCGAGGGAAATTACCACCGTAGAGGTCCTTACTTTGATGGTACTAATTTTGCTAGTTGGAAGCATAAGATGAAAATGCATATTCTTGGACATAACCCCGCCATTTGGGCTATTGTGTGTATTGGCTTGCAAGGTGAATTCGTTGATGGGAGAGAACAGAATCATGAAGCCACCGCGGAAGAGTTGAAGATGCTGCAATACAATGCTCAAGCTTGCGATATCCTCTTCAACGGATTGTGCCCCGAAGAATTCAACAAAATCAGCCGTCTTGAGAATGCAAAGGAAATTTGGGATACTTTGATTGATATGCACGAAGGTACCGAATCCGTCAAGGAATCCAAATTGGATGTGCTTCAAAGTTAGCTTGACAAGTTCAAAATGAAGGATGGTGAAGGTGTCGCTGAAATGTACTCTAGGCTTGCTCTCATCACAAATGAGATTGCCGGCTTAGGAAGTGAAGAGATGACCGACAGATTCATCATCAAGAAGATCCTAAGAGCCTTGGATGGAAAATATGATATCGTGTGCACATTGATCCAAATGATGCCCAATTACAAAGATCTCAAGCCTAAGAAAGTCATTGGAAGAATTGTTGCTCATGAGATGTCACTCAAGGATAAGGAAGAGCTTCACAACAAGTCAAGTGGTGCTTACAAAGCCTCATGTGACACTCCTACATCATCAAGTGAGAAACAAGCCTTCAACGAGGAATTGAGCCTAATGGTGAAGAACTTCAACAAGTTCTACAAGAGTAGGCGCAAGGAAACAAGTTCCAAGTCAAGGTCCTACAATGACAAAAGATCTTCGAGTCGTGAACGTAATTGGTACAATTGTGGAAGATCCGGACACTACTCCAATGAGTGTACGGCTCCCTACAAAAGAAGAGAAGATTCACCCAAAAGAAGAAGTAGAAGAGAAGAATCACCACCAAGAGAGAGAAGGAGTAGAGATGATCGTTATGAACGAAGAACCTCTTGGAGAAGCAAGCATTCGGAAAGGAAGGACAAATCATCAAAGAGCTACACAAAACGAAGACATCAAGCTCACGTTGGTGAATGGGTATCCAGCTCCGATTCTGACTATCACTCCGAAAGAAGTTATCACTCCGAATATACTCAAGATGAAGGTGTTGCCGATCTAGCACTTGTGTCAACCAACTCCTATGACATATTTGACTCACCAAATGAAGGAATTGGAAGATGCTTCATGGCTAAAGGCCCAAAGGTATCACACCTCGAGTATGTTGATTTCAATAGTGATGAAGATGATTTGCTAGGTGATGATGATTTACTTGTTGACAACTCTAGTTATTAAAACCATGGCGAACTTGCTATTAATCATGCTAATCAAGATAAAACGAATGATGATGATAAGAATAAGATTAAGCGTCTAACTAAAGAACTAAACACTCTTAAGTTAGCTCATGAAACTACCTTGGAAGATCATCGAGAACTTTTATAGACTCATGAGAACCTACGGTTTGAAAAGCTCAAGCTTGAGCAAGAGCATGGGTTCTTAAAAGCAATCAATGATGATCTTCGCAAGAAAAGTTCTTCTTACATTGCCAAGCGTTTACTCTTGTCTACTTACATGCCACAAGTTAAATCTAACAACAAGAGTAAGAAAGATTCTTCATCTAGTAGTAACAATAATCATGCTAAATCCAATGTTGTTGCTTCTAGTAGTTCTCTTGATTCCACTAATGATTCTCTTAGACAAGTTACACTTGAGCAAGAAAATAGCTTAGTGAAGGGAATTATAGAGAAAGGTGTTTACAAGAGCCTTGCTGGAATTAAGAAATTTGAGGAAATTGTACGCAAGCAAGGAGGGCACCGGAAGATTCAAGGTGTTGGTTTTGAACGAACGTTCAATGCCAATGGAGTTGAGTGGGAAGAAGATCAATACCCCAAGACGAAGTTTGTTCCTCAATAAGAGAAGTATGATCCTACTTCTTTCCAAGGGACACAAGCTCAAGATGATATTCCACCACAAGACCACAAGAAAAAAGGCAAGGATAAGCTTCAAGAGGAGATTGATGCATTTGAAGAAGCTCCCAAGGCCTTGGTCAAGTGGGTTCCCAGGACTACATCAAGTTCTACTTCATCAAGTACGACTACAACTCCAAGGATTCCCATCAATATGGTGTGGATCCCGAAGAAGAAGAACTAGAGAGTTCTTGAGGGTGACTCCGCCAACATATTTCACTCACATCATCTTGGCAAGAACAAGTGCAAATAACTTCCACATCTTGCACTAGTTCAAGGAGTCACAAACCCTCTTGTTGGTAAGACAAGGGACAAGGTAACCTAATGCTTCCATGGACATCATCATATATGAACTTCATTCTATGTCTATGGATATCCTTGTTTGTTCCTTGTGGGACTAACCCGTGTAGGTATTGAAAATGCAACTCACTCCAATGGACCGCTCCAAATGATCTACATCAACATTGAGCGTCCACATCTTCAACACCTACATGAAGTCATCATCGACAAAACCCAAGGTTAGTTCATTCCTCTTAGGGGGGATATCACATCTAGGGGGAGCTTTACTCTAATAAATTGAGCTAAAGCAACTCTAATGGTATGAACACAACAATGCTTTATGTAAAAGTGGTAATCCCACTTGTGCTTAAACGATGAGTATGACCTATGATCAAATGTTCTCATTTGACTCCTAAGTCAATATACTCATATATAGATGACCTAGTCATCACCAATTGCTTGATAGATGCTAGAGTGCTTGTGCATGCTTCGTCACATATTTCATTTGCCATTCTATTGTGTGAGCATGTTGGATGCATATTTTACTCATTCGAGGACATCCATTTGTTGCTTTGATTGTTTGGCTCCTTCTTCTTTTGCCAAATGGATGGACAAGAATGCCTAAGTACTCCCTCTAGCTATCTATGCTTCTCTCGTCTCAAAATCTATTCATGCTACATCACAAAGTTTGATCAAGTCAGATTCAAACCACTCTGTGTGAGGAGCGCTCGGAGTCCTCGATTCGTCATAGACTTAAACTTCCGAAACCTCTTTGTGTATTTCGGTATGACCGAGTCATCCACTTAGGTCGCACCGAGTTCACTAAGTTGATCTAGGTTTTCAATCTCGGTGCAACCGATTTGAACTTTTCGGCCACACCGAGTTGCAGTAACCGCTTGCGATTCTGCATCTCGGAGCCACCAAGTTGTTTCACTCAGTCACACCGACATGGTCGGGATATATATACCCACGGGTGAGATTTTGGAAATTTCTTCAAACTCCTCAGCCCGTGCGTATCCTGCTCTGCCGCCTCGGGTCTCCGGATCGTCTCCTCGTCGCCAGCAACCTCCCGCCGCTGGTTTCCGTCGCCGTCAACGGATTTCTGACCCGCCGTTGCCGTCATAGCGAACTCATCGCCAAACTAGGGTATGAGTTCGACCCCTTTTGCTCCCTTTTTACCTCCGATTCTAAGCACAAGGTCAATGCCATGTTCTTTACCACGTATGAGATCAGTCTATCCAGAGAAAAACTCCACTAGATTAGATTTGATTCGAAATAGCACTTGCAGTTCTCGGTCTGACTGAAACTTGCAAATCGGTGTGACCGAGTTCAACTCTCTGTGAAACCCTATCAATCTCGGAGCCACCGAACTGTGACTCGGTCCGACCGAGTTCACTAGTTTAGACTCCAAAAGTTGCTTCGGTGTCACCGAGTTTAACAAATCGGTAGCTCTGAAATGCCTTCTGTGGAGAACTAAAACTAAGTTTTTGACTCATCTGTTTTGTAAAAAATCACTGCACTTTGTGATGCTCATCTACTCTACCTCATCTATATCTATTCACAGGGTCTAATGTCAGTTTGCTTTGCTAGAATGTCTGACCAGAGTGATAGCCAGAATAAATCAGAGGAGCAAGTGAACATGAGTGAGGGCACTAGTCCCTCAAGCAGCTCTGATGATGGCAGTAGGAGCACTCCAAGCAATTTGCCCAAGGCAGCCACTAGAACAAGGAAGAAGAGAACCTCAGACTCTGAGGATGAGGATTATGTGGCCACTGAGGAGGAAGTGAGCTCCAAGAAGAAAGTGCTAAAGAAGGAGTATGGCACTGCTGCTGCAACAAAGCCAGATATGCACAAGAAAGCACCTGCCAAGAGAGTGCCAACATCCAAGCCTAGGAAAGCAACCTTGGAAGAAACAATGGAGTTCACTCTTGAACCCAAAGAGGCTGGAGAAGGCAAGAAGAGAAAGGAGAGGGTCAGGAAGACCATTGCCAGAGTTATTGGCAAGCCCTCCATGATGAGAGATCCATCTGATGATGAAGATGAAGAGGAAGAGGATGCTGCACCAGCACCCAAGTCACAAAAGCTTATGGGAGATGCTACCAAATCAGGGGCTACTGCTTCAAAGCCCAAAACTGCTCCCAAAGCTGCTGCTCAAACCACCAACTCTGCACCCAAGAGAAGCACCAGGAACATTCCAGCTGAAGAGAAGAACAAGGCCCCAGTGCCTGAAGTTGAAGAAGAAGATGATGAAGCCCAAGTGCTGAGAAAACTAAAACCAAATATTCCAGACCACAATGACACTCATCCAGTGGCAGAGGACATGAACATCAGAAAGGATGCAGGTCTGAGACTTTGGAGGAAGAATGATCCTTATGCTGTGAGAAGGAGAACTGCAGTGGACTACAGGTTCCACACCAAAGAACAACAAGATTTCTATGAGACTATTTTGCTTGACAAGAAGCCAATTGTCTGTGACATGAGATGGGTTGATTGGGAATAATTAAAGAGAATGAAGATCACTTCCTAGGTGTACATGACAGCTTCAAAGCTTGTGGAGTTGACAAGTTCGTTGGACAGAAGCTCACCAAATGGAATGATGAGCTAATCATGCAATTCTACTCCACTTCTCATTTCTATCCAGATGGAAGGATAGTATGGATGTCTGAAGGTACAAGGTACCAGTCAACTGTTGATGAATGGGCCAAGTTGATCAATGCCCCAGAAGAACATGAGGATGATTTGGATGTGTATGCCAAGAAGAAGAAAGACCACAACTCAATGGCTAATATGTACAAGGAGATCCCAGACAAAGCTTTGGAGAAACACAAGCTTGGATCTATACATTATTTGTTGTCTGGTCTGCCTACTATCAACACCATCTTAAGGCATACTCTGCTACCCAAGTCTGGAGATCACAAGATAATTAGAGGACATTCCATCAACTTGTTGCTGATGTTTGATGTGCCTCAGAAGTTCAAGGTCACGAGTCTGATTGTAGAGACAATCAGAAGGACAACTGCTGACCAGAAAAGATCTTGTGGGTATGCTCCACACATTCAGGTGCTCATCAACTCAAAGATGGGCACAGGCACTTACTTGTTGGACAAGGAGCATTTACCTCTGTACCCAGAATTTGAAGACAACACAGTTGTAATGAATGAGAATGAACCTTTATCAGTGCAAGCACAAGAGAAGAGAGCAAAGGCAAAGGCAAAGGCAGAGAAAGCTGCAAAGATGCCAAGTGCCGAAGAGGCATCTCAACTGTTCTTGAAGAGCAAACAAGATCAACTAGCCTATCTGATTCAAGCTACATTGAGGATTGAGAAGGGCTTGGCCACCCTGACTCAGAATCAGGAGAGCTTGGAGAGGATCATAGAAACAAAGTTTTATGATCTTGATCTGAAAGTCACTGAGATACAGACTGCAGTTGAGCAGCTCCAGGAGGAAGCAGAAGAGAGGAAAGGGAAGGCAACTACAGATGCTTTTCAGCGAGTGCCAAGAGGTCAGAGGTCAGTTGCAGTGCCAATGCTAGATACTAGAGCTACTTCATCTGCACCAGCAGCTACAGTTTCAGTGCCACCTCCAGCAGCCACTCCACCAGCTCCAGCTATGTCAACTGATGCCTTCGTCCTCGGATTTCTCTCTACACCACCTCCCGAAGACCAAGCCTGAGAGACGCATAGCACTATGAATTTTCAAACTTTTTGGTAACTTGTTGCCAAAGGGGGAGAAATGTATAGATCATAGGCTTCAAGAGAGAGTGTTTTGCTTCTTTCGTCTCTCTTGCTATTTGTTTGGTTGAACTTTATTGAGTGCTTGTTTGATACTCTATGTCTGCGTGTGAGATACTTGTATGATCATGTGTTTGATCATATGTACTTTAATGTTTGCTTGGATGATATTATCCTTCATATCCATATATGATCATTCACTTTGTTTGGTGATGAGTGCATGCTTTTAATTTATATCATTTTGAGCGCTCCACCAAGATGTATGTGACATGGAAGAGTAACCCATGATCCTAATCGATTGTGCATTTGCATTCAAAAGCAAATTTCAAATAATGCACGAATTTAGGGGGAGCTCTTGCTTATCACATACTTCTCAAAGCGACGATGCATTTCAATCTTATTATCATCTGTCGAAGATTTGATCTATATGTTGTCTTCAATTACCAAAAAGGGGGAGACTAAAAGTGCAACTATCCCTGGGTTGGTGGTAATTACTAACAACATATAGCTCATTGAACTAAGGCCATTTCAAGATAAATATTTCAGGAAAGTTCCATGATTGGCATGGCATGGATTAGGAATGTGGACCCCTCAAAATGCTAAGGACACATATTGGCTCAAGCTCAAGACTCTATATTTTACTTTTAGTGATCCAAGATCACATTGAGTCCATAGGAAAAGCCAATACTATTAAAAAGGGATGAGGTGTTGCTTAATGGCTTGCTTGCTCAAAATGCTTAGTGATATGCTCCAAAGCCCTCAACCACTTTCTCATATCCACATATGTCCCAAACCAAAAGTCAAACTCGGCCCCACCGATTTGATCTATCCGGCACCACCGAGTTCACTTGACATAGCCACTGTCAGAAACCCTAGTCACTTCGGTCTCACCGATAGGGATCTCGGTCTCACCGAGATGGGATTGCAAACTCTCTGTTTCCCTTCGTAATGTTTCGGTCTAACCGAGATGAGCGATCGGTCCCACCAAGTTCGCAATGCAAACTCTCTGTTTCCCTTTCGTAACGTTTCGGTCTCACCGAAATGAGCGAATCGGTCCCACCGAGTTTGCCTGATCAACTCTCTGGTTAGCTTATTACCAAAATCGGTCCCACCGAGTTTGTGTAATCGGTCTCACCCAGATTACGTTATGCCCTAACCCTAATGAACTCGGTCCCACCGAGTTGACATGTCGGTCCCATCGAAATGCCTAACGGTCACATTATGAACTAAATCGACCTGACCGAGTTTTCTTATTCGGTCCCACCGAGTTTGGTAAATTGTGTGTAATGGTTAGATTTTGTGTGGAGGCTATATATACCCCTCCACCCACTCTTCATTCGTGGAGAAAGCCATCAAAACATGCCTACACTTCCAGCATCCATTTTCTGAGAGAGAACCACCTACTCATGTGTTGAGACCAAGATATTCCATTCCAACCACATAAATCTCGATTTCTAGCCTTCCCCAAGTTGCTTTCCACTCAAATATCTTTCCACCAAATCCAAATCCATGAGAGAGAGTTGAGTGTTGGGGAGACTATCATTTGAAGCACAAGAGCAAGGAGTTCGTCATCAACACACCATCTATTACCTTTTGGAGAGTGATGTCTCCTAGATTGGTTAGGTGTCACTTGGGAGCCTCCTTCAAGGTTGTGGAGTTGAACCAAGGAGTTTGTACGGGCAAGGAGATCGCCTACTTCGTGAAGATCTACCCTAGTGAGGCAAGTCCTTCGTGGGCGATGGCCATGGTGGGATAGACAAGGTTGCTTCTTCGTGGACCCTTCATGGGTGGAGCCCTCTGTGGACTCGCGCAGCCGTTACCCTTCGTGGGTTGAAGTCTCCATCAACGTGGATATACGATAGCACCACCTATCGGAACCACGGATAAAAAATCTCCGTGTCTACATTGCGTTTGCTCCCTCAAACTCCTCCCTTTACCTTCATGTGCAATGTCTTTACATTCCGCTGCTATACTCTTAGAATTGCATGTGTAGGTTGATTGCTTGACTTGTGCAAAGTTGCTAAAATCTGCCAAGACTTAAAATTGGGAAAAGGCTATATTTTTATTTGGTCAAGTAGTCTTATCACTCCCTCTCTAGACATATTTTCGATCCTACACATGAGCTAATAGTTCTCCTGCATCAGAAAAACCTTGAGAACGGTACAAGTTATTGTAGAAACTCTGTACTTCCTCCTTATCCTCATTTTCATTTGCACAAACAGATCCATCCGCCCTCTAAAGGCCTTGTATCTTCTTTAGTCTTCTCCATTGTCTAGCTTGTGCTTGAAAATAGGCAGTGTTACGGTCTCCCTCACGCTGCCATGGGACGCGTGATCGTTGTCTGAACCACACCTTCTCCTGATGTAGTGCCTCTTTCAACTTTTTAACAGTGGCCAGCTCCTCAGGTGACGGACCCCGGCCTATAGACCCGGATCGAATGCGATCTAGTTTCTTCTGAAGCTGCCTCACCTTCCACGTCATACACCCAAATTCCTTAGAACTCCACGGTTCTAATGTTGTCTGTAATTCACTCAATGCATCGGATATGCCTCGCATTCCCGGATTGTGCTGCAAACCTTGCCATGTATCCGCCACTAAGCGATCATAATAAGTATGGGTCTGCCATACATTTTCGTATCTAAACTGCTTCTTGGCCCGTGGCCTCACAGCTGCTACTTCTTTTATTTCTGCCACAACAAAACAATGATCGGACTCCACCGATGAGAGATGCCTCACCCTGATATGTTGAAACTGTTGTCGGGAAATGATACGTCTCCGTCGTATCTACTTTTCCAAACACTTTTGCCCTTGTTTTGGACTCTAACTTGCATGATTTGAATGGAACTAACCCGGACTGACGCTGTTTTCAGCATAATTGCCATGGTGTTATCTTTGTGCAGAAACAAAAGTTCTCGGAATGACCTGAAACTTCACGGAGATTATTTTTGGAAATAATAAAAAATACTGGCGAAAGAATCAAGGCCAGGGGCCCACACCCTGTCCACGAGGGTGGGAGGCGCGCCTGCCCCCCTAGGGCGCGCCCCCTGCCTCGTGGGCCCCCTGGTGCTCCACCGACCTCAACTCCAACTCTATATATTCACGTTCGGGGAGAAAAAAATCAGAGAGAAAGATTCATCGCGTTTCACGATACGGAGCCGCCGCCAAGCCCTAAACTCTCTCGGGAGGGCTGATCTGGAGTCCGTTCGGGGCTCCGGAGAGGGGAATCCGTCGCCATCGTCATCATCAACCATCCTCCATCACCAATTTCATGATGCTCACCGCTGTGCGTGAGTAATTCCATCGTAGGCTTGTTGGACGGTGATGGGTTGGATGAGATTTATCATGTAATCGAGTTAGTTTTGTTAGGGTTTGATCCCTAGTATCCACTATGTTCTGAGATTGATGTTGCTATGACTTTGCTATGCTTAATGCTTGTCACTAGGGCCCGAGTGCCATGATTTCAGATCTGAACCTATTATGTTTTCATGAATATATGTGAGTTCTTGATCCTATCTTGCAAGTCTATAGTCACCTACTATGTGTTATGATCCGGCAACCCCGAAGTGACAATAATCGGGACCACTCCCGGTGATGACCATAGTTTGAGGAGTTCATGTATTCACTATGTGTTAATGCTTTGGTCCGGTACTCTATTAAAAGGAGGCCTTAATATCCCTTAGTTTCCAATAGGACCCCGCTGCCACGGGAGGGTAGGACAAAAGATGTCATGCAAGTTCTTTTCCATAAGCACGTATGACTATATTCGGAATACATGCCTACATTACATTGATGAATTGGAGCTAGTTCTGTGTCACCCTAGGTTATAACTGTTGCATGAATAATCGCATCCGGCATAATTCTCCATCACCGATCCAATGCCTACGAGCTTTTCACATATTGTTCTTCGCTTATTTACTTTTCCGCTGCTACTGTTACAATCACTACAAAACCCAAAAATATTACTTTTGCTACCGTTACCGTTACTTCCATACTACTTTGCTACTAAATACTTTGCTGTAGATACTAAGTTATCCAAGTGTGGTTGAATTGACAACTCAGCTGCTAATACTTGAGAATATTCTTTGGCTCCCCTTGTGTTGAATCAATAAATTTGGGTTGAATACTCTACCCTCGAAAACTGTTGCGATCCCCTATACTTGTAGGTTATCAAGACTATTTTCCGGCGCCGTTGCCAGGGAGCATAGCTCTATTCTTTGAGTCACTTGGGATTTATATCTGCTGGTCACTATGAAGAACTTGAAAGATGTGAAAACTAAAATTTATCCCTCAACTACGAGGGGAGGTAAGGAACTACCATCTAGCTCTGCACTTGATTCACCTTCTGTTTTGAGTAAGCTTGCGACACCTAAACCTGCTTTTGCTATTAATTCTGATATGTCGCATGTTATTGATGATGCCACTTCTGCTATGCATGATACTTATGATGAAACTACTTCTATGCTTGATACTACTGTGCCACTTGGTGAATTTCTTGATGAACAACTTGCTAGGGCTAGAGAGAATGAAATTATTGAAACTGATAATATTGATGAAAGTGATGATGAAGATTCTCCCCCTAGATATGAATTGCCTGTTGTGCCTAAGGGCTATGTTATGGATGAAGAAACTGCTAGAGACTTTCTTGCTTGCAATGATAGAAGTGATCTTAAGAAATTATTAGCTAAGCTGAAACAAAAAACTCTGAATGCTAGAATGAAATATGATCCTGCTTATGCTACTTCACCTATCTTTGTTACCGATAAGGATTATGAATTCTCTGTCGACCCTGATATAATTACTTAGGTTGAATCTGATCCTTTTATGGCTATGAATCTGAAACTGTTGTGGCACATCTTACTAAATTAAATGATATAGCCACCCTATTCACTAATGATGAGAAAACTCGCTACTATTATATCCTTAAAATATTTCCGTTCTCATTAAAGGGTGATGCTAAGATATGGTTTAATTCTCTTGATCCTGGTTGTGTGCGTAGTCCCCAGGATATGATTTATTACTTCTCTGCTAAATATTTCCCTGCTCATAAGAAACAAGCTGCTTTAAGGGAAATATATAATTTTGTGCAAATTGAAGAAGAGAGTCTCCCACAAGCTTGGGGGAGGCTTCTCCAATTACTTAATGCTTTGCCTGATCATCCTCTTAACAAAAATGAAATACTTGATATCTTTTATAATGGACTAACCGATGCTTCCAGAGACCACCTGGATAGTTGTGCTGGTTGTGTTTTCAGGGAAAGAACTTTCGATCAAGCTGAAATTCTATTGAATAATATGTTGACAATGAAAATAATTGGACACTTCCTGAACCAACTCCTAAGCCAACTCCGAAGAAAAGGGGTGTTCTATTTCTCAGTCCTATAGATATGCAAGAGGCAAAGAAATCTATGAAAGAAAAAGGTATAAAAGCTGAAGATGTTAAGAATTTACCTCCTATTGAAGAAATACATGGTCTTGATAACCCGACACAGGTAGTAAAGGTAAATGCTCTTTATAGATTTGATGAAGGTGATATTCCTTGTTATAAGTCTGCTAGCCAATGCTTAGATGAGTTTGATAATTTTATTGTCAAACAAGAAAACTTCAATGCTTATGTTGGTAGACAATTGAAACACAATACTTATATGATTGAACACTTGAGTGATTATATGTCTAGAGTTAAAGGTGAACTTAAACTCATTAGTAAACATGCTTCTATGGTTACCACTCAAGTAGAACAAGTACTTACAGCTCAGAATGATTTGCTCAATGAATTGAATAGTAAGAATAATGATTTTGCTATTAGAGTGGCTACTAGAACTGGTAAAATGACTCAGGAACCTTTGTATCCTGAAGGCCATCCTAAGAGAATTGAGCAGGATTCTCAAAGAAATAATATTGATGCATCTAGTCCTTCTAAGAGGAAGAAAAAGAAAACTGATAGGACTTTGCATGCTTCTAGTGAACCTGTTGTAGACACACCTAAGAATCCCAATGATATTTCTATTTCTGATGCTGAAACACAATCTGGTAATGAACATGAACCTAGTGATAATTTTAATGATAATGTTCATGTTGATGCTCAACCTAGCAATGATAATGATGTAGAAACTGAACCTGTTGTTGATCTTGATAACCCACAATCAAAGAATCAGCGTTATGATAAGAGAGACTTTGTTGCTAGCAAGCATGGTAAA
Organism: Triticum aestivum; assembly: GCF_018294505.1. Lineage (NCBI taxonomy): Eukaryota > Viridiplantae > Streptophyta > Magnoliopsida > Poales > Poaceae > Triticum > Triticum aestivum. The sequence goes on along the minus strand of NC_057808.1, from coordinate 308,841,279 downwards.
TAAAGAGAGCCATGGGTTCAGAAACCCATGCCTTTTCCTCCCAAACCATCCAAGAAAAAGGATGATGAGGATTTTGAGCGCTTTGCTGGAATGATTAGACCTATCTTTTTGCGTATGCGTTTAACTGATATGCTCAAATCCTTATGCTAAGTATATGAAAGAAATTGTTACAAATAAAAGAAAGATACCGGAAGCTGAAATTTCCACCATGCTTGCTAATTATACTTTCAAGGGTGGAATACCAAAGAAACTAGGAGATCCAGGAGTACCAACTATACCATGCTCCATTAAAAGAAACTATGTTAGAACTGCTTTATGTGATCTTGGAGCCGGTGTTAGTGTTATGCCTCTCTCTTTATATCGTAGACTTGATTTGAATAAGTTCACACCTACTGAAATATCTTTGCAAATGGCCGATAAATCAACTGCTATACCTGTCGGTATTTGTGAGGATGTGCCTGTTGTGGTTGCAAACGTTACTATTTTAACGGACTTTGTTATTCTTGATATTCCTGAGGGCGATAGTATGTCTATTATTCTTGGAAGACCTTTTTTGAATATTGCAGGGGCTATTATTGATTGCAACAAAAGCAATGTCACTTTTCATGTTAATGGTAATGAGCATACGGTACACTTTCCGAGGAAACAACCTCAAGTCCACAGTATCAATTCTATTGGAAAAATTCCATCGATTATTTTTGGAGGTTTTGAATTTCCTCTACCTACTATCAAGAAGAAATATGATATTCTTATTATTGGGGACGTGCATATCCCCGTTGAGATAACATAGTGTTATTTGAAATTTCTCCGGTTCCATGTTATTCGGAATGAGTTTGTTAACAAGACTTGATCAACCTTGTTAGTGGATTCCTTTTGATGAGCATGAGATGGATGAAGTTAGAAAGCACAACCTTCCATACCCTCCATTTACTTTCTGTTATTTAGAACGAATAAAGTAAAAATAGTATTTTCTGTCAGTTTTCTGAATTATCCGTGCAATAAAAAATACCCCGAAAATAAAAGTTCTCCAAATGCCCCGAAATTGAAATATGATTTTTTTTCTGGAATATTTGAGAATATCTGGCACTAAGAACATAGCAGGGGGAGCAAGCACCTGGCCACGAGGGTCCAGGGCGCGCCCACCCCTACAGGGCACGCCCCCTGCCCCATGGGCCCATGGTGGCTCCCCTCCACTTATTCCAGCCACCACACACTTCTTCTTCCTCCCAAAAAATCACCAACCAGCTCAAGCACGAGTTCTTGCTCATCTTGCTGGCATTTTCGATCTCCTTGCTCAAAGCACCTCTCACAAAACTGCTTTGGGGGATTGTTCCTTGGTATGTAACTCCTCCAATGGTCCAATTAGTTTTTGCTCTAGTGCTTTATTCATTGCAAATTTGTGCTGCCTAGGTGACCATGTTCTTGAGCTTGCATGTCAAATTTATATGGTTCCAAGTAGTTCTAATGCATGATATAGTCTCTAGGCACTTGTGGGAGTAGTTGCTATCAGTTTTGTTGAGTTTGGTTCACTTTTATTTGAAGCTACTAAAAATTTCAGAAATTTTTCAGAGGAAGAAATATGTTTAGGAAAATGTACCAAGGTGGCCCTTCAAGGAAGCAAGGACCCAGGCTCGCAATGCGTGATGCCGACGATGAAACACTAAGGGGCGCTCAAGTGCGGGCTTGTGAATGGCCTTCAGAGGACTTCATTGATCGAGCAGGAATCAAGGAAGAATTTAACGCATATGTGCGTAACGCTGATCTTGTGAGCTTTGAGGCAGATAAGTGCCGTCAGTACCACTATCTCATTGATTCCTTTGTGAGGAGGTTTGAATTTTCATCATCACGCAATTCTCAAACTGTCCTGTTTGATCTTTATGAAAATTCTTATACTATGGACTTAGAGGATTTTAATATTGCTTGCAAACTTCCACAATGGGGTAGTCCTAGTGAACCTCGCAAATCTGAATTTAGAGATTTTCTTGCTAGTATAACTGTGGGGGAATCTAGAGATATAACACAAGCTACCATAGGGAGCATTCATTTTCCTGTTATACATTATTTTGCTCTCTTCATAGGTAGGTGCGTAAATGGTAAGTATGAAGCATGCCACATGTGTGTCCCTGATCTCAGTGTTCTCAGGAGTGCTGTATTAGGAGATAAACATTATAATTTGGGAGCCATTGTTGCACGTAGGTTGCATAATAATAGATTTAATGGAGATTTCTTTGGTGGAATTTATGCAACCCGTTTAGCTAATTTTCTAAATATACCCATTCATGATTATGATATGGAATTGCCTCCTTCTTATCTAGATTTTAATGCCATGGTTCACCATCGGTTTGTTGAGAGGAATGAACCGCCTCTCCAGTACCGACTAATCTTTGACAGGCGTCACGCCGTCAATATTGTCCTCCCTGCTCCTACTCTCTTTGACTTTCAGGCAAAAGGGAGATGTGTTATAACCAGGGAGGAGGCAAATGAGTACGAGAGGAGGACGAGGGTAGCTTGCCTCCAAGCTGCAGCCCACGATGCAATAGCCACTGCATCTCAGTACGACCCCAGTTACAACTTCGGATATCCGCCACGCCAGCCGTGGCCATAGACCAACTTAGGCCAAAAGCCTAAGCTTGGGGGAGTACGTATCTCTCACCGACATTACATTCATGTTTACACACTCATTGCTAGATGTCGGTGCTCATACTTTTTCATTGTAATATCCATGCTAGTTTATTTCCCTTTTCTTGCTTTCTTATTGTGTGTTTGAAAACCTTAAGAAAACCAAAAAAATTAGTTGTAGCGTTTAGCTAGTTTACTTTCTTGCTTGTAGTAGTAGTAATTAAAAAAACCCAAAAAGAATTCTTATTCTTCTTTTGCTTGTTGGGAGCTTTCCCGTGTAAATAGTTTTATTTCTTTTCTTTTCTTTGGGGGTTGATAGGAGAAGACCATGATGAAATTGTTGAAGTGGCTCTTATATGCATTATTGTTGATTTAACCCAGAGCCCACATTGCCTTGTCTTCTCCTTTTTATTGAATGCTTGCAGATTCAGCTTAGTCCAATGCACGTGCACTATTATTATTATACACATCATTCGGTCGTGCAAGTGAAAGGCAATTATGACGATATATGATGAACTGATTGAGATGAGAGAAGCTGGTATGAACTCGACCTCTCTTGTTTTTGTAAATATGATTAGTTCATCGTTCCTGATTCAGCCTATTATGAAAAAACATGTCTGCAATGACAATTAGAGATTATAGTTACTTATGCCATGATTATTAGCTAGGAGCTTATAATGGTTTACCTTGCGTGCCAACATGCTATTAAAATGGTTGTGATGTGGTATGATAGGGTGGTATCCTCCTTTGAATGATTTAAGTGACTTGACTTGGCACATGTTCACACATGTAGTTGAAACAAATCAACATAGCCTTCACGATATTTATGTTCATGGTGGATTATATCCTACTCATGCTTGCACTCAATGTTTATTAATTTTAATGCATGTTCATGACTGTTGTCGCTCTCTAGTTGGTCGCTTCCCAGTCTTTTTGCTAGCCTTCACTTGTACTAAGCAGGAATACTGCTTGTGCATCCAATCCCTTAAACCCCAAAGTTATTCCATATGAGTCCACCATACCTTCCTATATGCGGTATCTACCTGCCATTCCAAGTAAATTTGTATGTGCCAAACTCTAAACCTTCAAATGAAATTCTGTTTTGTATGCTCGAATAGCTCATGTATCAACTAGGGATGTCTGTATCTTCCACGTTAGGCGGGTTATTCTGAAGAGGAGTGGACTCCGCTCCTCACTCATGAGAAAATGGCTGGTCACCGGGATGCCCAGTCCCATGCTTTATGCAAATTAAATCAAAATAATTAGAAATAAAACTCCCCCGGGACTGTTGTTAGTTGGAGGCACTCGTTGTTTCGAGCCAGCCATGGATTGATGCTTGTTGGTGGAGGGGGAGTATAAACTTTAACATTCTGTTTGGGAACCGCCTATAATGTGTGTAGCATGGAAGATATCGCCATCTCTTGGTTGTTATGTTGACAATGAAAGTATACCGCTCAAAATATTATTTATCTCTATTTCAAAATCGAGCTCTGGCACCTCTACAAATCCCTGCTTCCCTCTGCGAAGGGCCTATCTATTTACTTTTATGTTGAGTCATCACCCTCTTATTAAAAAGCACCAGCTGGAGAGCACCACTGTCATTTGCATCCATTACTATTAATTTATATTGAGTATGAATATGATTGGATCTCTTTTACCATGAATTACAATGTCTAGTCAGTCCTTGGTCTTCAGAGGTGCTCTACATTTATGTTTTGCGGTCTCAGAAAGGGCTAGCGAGATACCATCTTGTTATATCATATTATGATTGTTTTGAGAAAGTGTTGTCATCCGAGATTTATTATTATTGCTCGCTAGTTGATTATGCCATTGATATGAGTAAACATGAGACCTAAGTGTTATTATGAATATGGTTAGTTCATAATCTTTGCTGAAAACTTGAATGCTGGCTTTACATATTTACAACAACAAGAGCAAACAGAGTTTGTAAAAGTTTGTCTTTATCACTTTTAGTTTATCAACTGAATTGCTTGAGGACAAGCAAAGGTTTAAGCTTGGGGGAGTTGATACGTCTCCGTCGTATCTACTTTTCCAAACACGTTCCCCTTGTTTTGGACTCTAACTTGCATGATTTGAATGGAACTAACCCGGACTGACGCTGTTTTCAGCAGAATTGCCATGGTGTTATCTTTGTGCAGAAACAAAAGTTCTCAGAATGACCTGAAACTTCACGGAGATTATTTTTGGAAATAATAAAAAATACTGGCGAAAGAATCAAGGCCAGGGGCCCACACCCTGTCCACGAGGGTGGGAGGCGCGCCCCCTGCCTCGTGGGCCCCCTGGTGCTCCACCGACCTCAACTCCAACTCTATATATTCACGTTCGGGGAGAAAAATCAGAGAGAAAGATTCATCACATTTTACGATACGGAGCCGCCGCCAAGCCCTAAACTCTCTCGGGGGGCTGATCTGGAGTCCGTTCGGGGCTCCGGAGAGGGGAATCCGTCGCAATCGTCATCATCAACCATCCTCCATCACCAATTTCATGATGCTCACCGCCGTGCGTGAGTAATTCCATTGTAGGCTTGCTGGACGGTGATGGGTTGGATGATATTTATCATGTAATCAAGTTAGTTTTGTTAGGGTTTGATCCCTAGTATCCACTATGTTCTGAGATTGATGTTGCTATGACTTTGCTATGCTTAACGCTTGTCACTAGGGCCCGAGTGCCATGATTTCAGATCTGAACCTATTATGTTTTCATGAATATATGTGAGTTCTTGATCCTATCTTGCAAGTCTATAGTCACCTACTATGTGTTATGATCCGGCAACCCCGAAGTGACAATAATCGGGACCACTCCCGGTGATGACCATAGTTTGAGGAGTTCATGTATTCACTATGTTTTAATGCTTTGGTCCGGTACTCTATTAAAAGGAGGCATTAATATCCCTTAGTTTCCAATAGGACCCCGCTGCCACGGGAGGGTAGGACAAAAGATGTCATGCAAGTTATTTTCCATAGCACGTATGACTATATTCGGAATACATGCCTACATTACATTGATGAATTGGAGCTAGTTTTGTGTCACCCTAGGTTATAACTGTTGCATGAATAATCGCATCCGACATAATTCTCCATCACCGATCCAATGCCTACGAGCTTTTCACATATTGTTCTTCGCTTATTTACTTTTCCGCTGCTACCGTTACAATCACTACAAAACCCAAAAATATTACTTTTGCTACCGTTACCGTTACTTCCATACTACTTTGCTACTAAATACTTTGCTGCAGATACTAAGTTATCCAGGTGTGGTTGAATTGACAACTCAGCTGCTAATACTTGAGAATATTCTTTGGCTCCCCTTGTGTCGAATCAATAAATTTGGGTTGAATACTCTACCCTCGAAAACTGTTGCGATCCCCTATACTTGTGGTTTTCAGGAAACCTCATTGGCGAATGCACGGTCCAATCTTGCTTTCACATTGTCCTCTCTAGTTTGACGGTTGTCCCAAGTGTATGCAATGCCTGACCAACCCAAGTCCTGGAAGGAAATTTCATCCACAACCTCCCAAAAAGCTTGCATCTGTCGCTCAGGACGAGCAGCTCTACCGAAGTGTTCATTTGAAAACAGGGTCTCATTAAAATCCCCCATGCATATCCATCCAGCATGTGGTATATTATGTAGAGTACGCAATAACCGCCAACTATTATGTCTATCTTCAGCACGCGGTGATCCGTAAAAACCAGTGAACCTCCAAGATGGAGAGCTCAGAATTTTATTACTAACCAAAACATCAATATGGCAACGACTGAAGTTTTTCAACTCAACTGAAACATCATTAGACCAAAAAAGACCAATGCCACCACTAAGGCCAACACTGTCTACAGCAAAACAACCTCCAAAACCTAACAAGTTCTTCAAATCCTCTACTCTTTTTGCTTTTATTTTGGTTTCCGTAACAAAGAGTAGAGTGGGTCCTTCCAGCCTCACAATGCTGCGAAGCTCACGAACTATTTCGGGGTTCCCAAGCCCCCGACAGTTCCAGCTGATGCAACTCATTGGGACGGGCAGGACCGCGGTGCGGTCTCTGCCGAATTATCTGGAGTAGGCTTCTTCTTGGGCTCTATAGCAAAATCATCATTATCACCATTAGCTTCTGAAGATTCAGCAGCGCTGGCCTCTTTTGAAGGCCCAGCAATGGTCTCTATACCTCCATCCGTAAGCAGCGGCGTAGTTTTTGCAACTGGCCTATAAACTTGATTTGGAGCATCCTTGCGTTTCTGCTGCGGCCTATTCTTTACGGGGGAGTTCACCTCCTCTCCAGTGTCTTTAGCAGTACTCGAATTTTTGGTCTTGTTACTAGCATTATGCTCCCTGGAAGAGTTCTCTGAGGCCGCCGGCTTCCTGTAGTCCTCCGGCGCTCGCAACTTTGATCCAAATGGAAGGTCACCGTTCTCATCTCGAGACCCTGGCATTGGAAAATAAAGGTCTGAGTGACCCAACTTGCCACAGGAGAAGCAGAAATAGGGGACTTGCTCATACTGAATATCATACATGTCCACCTTCTTCCTCCTGGCAGAATCAATGAGGATCCATCTCCTAAGTGGTTTATCCACATCAATTGAAATTTGTGCTCGCAGAAAACCACCATTATGATCAAAACCAACATACTGGGCATGCTTATCCATCTGCTTCGCTATGGGCATCCACCAAGATTCATCTCTCAAGTTATAGGGTAGATTGACAACCCTAGCCCAGATTTGCAGACGATCGAATTTGACCTCATCTGGCCGCATACAACCGTTAAACTCCGCTAACACCACATCGTTTTTGTTGATGTGCCATGGTGATCCACCCCAGACTCTATCTCTATCTCGTTGATTCTCAAATTCAGCAACAAATATGTTAACACCAACCGATCTGAACTTTAGTCCTCGTGGGTTTCCCCACGCCGGCCGGAGAGCATTGGTGATGGTCTGGATGTGGAAGTAATTACTGTGAAGAACCTTACCCGCCAATAGCCACTTCACCGGACCTCCATCTACCTGGTCGTCGATCACCAGGGGGGTCGCCTCTTCTTTAGATATATCGAGTTTGCCCAGCGCTTCCTCTAGTTTCTTCCTGGCCTCTCGACCCCTCTGCTCGTCATCTTCCCTCCCGCCTCCCATCGAAGCATTGGGAGCAGCCATCAGCACGCGCTTGCAGGCGTGCACGATCAGCCCCGGCGACGAATCTCTGGGCAAAGCCTGGTTTCCATGGTCAAAACCCTAGTCGCCCGGGCGCTACTAGAGCGTTTTAGGGTTTTGGGGAAAAAACTGTGTCACCGCATGCGCTCAGCCTCATCCCCTCCTATCTGCGCAAACTACATACTCGTGCGTATATTATCATACTATTTACACAGAAGTTATCGAAGTGTGTAATTGGTCTCGGTTAGTAATCATACATAATTTTTTTAGTGTACTTGGTTGTTGAGGCACCTGCTTAATGCGTGGTCATTTGGATACATGCATGGTCAAGCATAAACATTCTAATTTAGTGTTCATGCATGATTGGGTTGGCTAGCCTAGTTGATAGTAGGATTATGGCCTCAACTTGAAGATCTCAGGTTCAAGTCTCTCCTCACGTGATTTTTTAACGGAAACACTAACGCCCACACGTGTGGCACTTCTCCAACTCGCCCACACGCCTGGATCACCATCGATTCAATTTTGCACAAATCTTGACACGGAAAGGCAGATTTCGTGTGCCACGTAGGACAAGGCCGGTGTGTGGTGTGTAGTTAGTTTTCCCGCACGCCGTTTCTCCCTCGGACGACAGCGGTTGCAAGTCGGGGCGTGCAGTGGAACTGCCGTCGCGCCCGCACGCCGCGCACGCACGCAGAAGGGCTGGTGTGTGGGCGTTTATCAGTTCGCCCACACGTCTGTCTCCTCTCCCACACCCAAAGTTGTCAGTTGCCATGTGTTTTGCAGGGTACATGGCAACTGCCCTGATGTGTTTGTAAGCAGATGGCAACTCTCTCTTTTACCTGGAGACGTTATTTTTTGCCATGTCTTTTTGTAGTGCTACATGGCAACTGCCTAGTGTTAGTAGGTGGCGACTCCTAAAGATACCACCGTCGTCCACACGCCTGTCTCCTCTCCCACACCCAAAGCTGTCAGTTGCCATGTGTTTTGCAGGGTACATGGCAACTGCCCTAGTGTGCTTATAAGCAGATGGCAACTCTCCCTTTACCCGAACACGTTATTTTTGCCATGGCTTTTTGTAGTGCTACATGGCAACTGCTTAGTGTTAGTAGGTGGCAACTCCCAAAGTTTTCAAATCATGGCAACTGTAGTAGACCAGACCATACATGGCAACAGCTGCAGTTGTCCAAAAATGGCATCTGGCACTTGACCTGAGATGGCAACTGCAGTTGAGCAACCATGGCAACTGCAGTTGAGCAACCATGGCAACTGCAGATAAACGAACATGGAAGAGGGTCCGGACCATGGGAACTGCGGGGACGCGTGGTGACTGCCACGCGGGGCGTGTGGCTCGCAGGCGGGGAGGGGCGACGGCCGAGAGAGGTCGTGCGGGCCGCGGGTTGCTCGCCCGGACGCGTGGGCGATCGCGCTGCACACAGAACGTGCGGGCTGTGGCGGGGCGCGCCCGGACGTGTTCGTGCGGGCGAGCCGGTGTCGATGCCACACGGGACGTGCAGCACATACCCCTAGATGCCACACATGTGGCAGTTATCGTCGTCCTTTTTAAAACCTTTTTAAACTGTAAGAATTGTAGAAGGAAAGAGCGGCATGAGTGGGATCATTAACGAGAAAACCGGTTTAGAAGGAAAGACTGGGCGGGGCCAATGGGATAAGAAGGAAGGATCGGATGGGGTCGGCGGAAAAGCGGATCCGTCCGATGTAGATCTTGTGCCGTGCGGATCGTTCGGATCTGAAGCAGAATTCCGATCGACAGGAAAATAGCTTTCTCGATAAGTCAATCCCTCAGAGCATCTCCAACAGCCGCGCCAAAAGGCACGCGCGGTAAACTGGGCTTCTAGCGCGCGCGGGATGTTTTCGCGCGCTCCAGCGGTGGCGGGAAACTAGCGCGCGCGGGAAAAGGGGCAGCTCGCGCGCTAGATTTGGCGCACCGCGTCCGGCGCGCCTATAAATTGCAGCGCCCTCTGCCGCTCTCTCTCGCTCCCTCTAGCGCTTTCTCTCCTCGCCGCCGACACGACACCACCGCGCCACCATGCTGCCTCGCTGCCGGGGAGGTTCGGGCTACCGCGGCGTCCGCGTGCGTCCGTCCGGCACCTACTCCGCCTCGATCCGGTTGGGCGGCGGCGTGCGCCTCGGCCTCGGAACCTTCGACACCGCCCAGGACGGCGCCCGCGCGTACGACGTTGCGGCGTGGCGCCTCCGGCGGTCCCGTTGGGACATGAACTTCACCGACGTGGCTACGCCGGAACGGGCACATGAGTTGGCTCCTTTCCCGCGGCTTATCACCGACGAGGATCGGCGCAAAAACCGGAGGCGGGAGCGCCGTCTCAGCCTGGCCGAGATGGATGAGGAAGCCATGGCACTGTGGAGGCAACGCTTCCCGCAAGATATCATCAACGAGGAACAGTTCTTCGCCGAGAGGAGGGCGGAGAGGGAGGAGAGGAGGAAGGAGCGAGCGCCTATCGCGAGGACAAGCGAACGCGGAAGGCGGTCGCTAAATACAACATCGCGCTAGGATATGCGTCGTCCAGAGACTCCCGCGACGAGCGGTTCCTTGACGCCTACGCTCCAACGTCTGAGGAGGACATCACCGAGGCAGAGTCCGAGTCGGAGAATGACAAGTAGTAGTAGTTTTTCAGTTTTTTTCTTTTTTGTATCGTAGAACTATGTATTGTAGAAGAAGACTATGAACTATGTACGCATTTTGTATCGTACAAGCAGGCAATGTGCCGAACTATCATTGCTCTTCAAAAAATGAAATATAGCGTGTCTACTGGAGCGGCTCGGGAGCGCTTTATTTTACGGCGGCCGCTGAAGCCAGCGCACCGCCGCGCGTAAAACCTGGCTCACCCGGCACTGTATTCTGACTTTTGCTGTCGAAGATGCTCTCAGAAAGATAAAACACTACTAGTAGTAAGTCAAACGACGCTCACTGTGGCAGCAGCTCCCTCTCCTCCTCCCCTTCATCCTCGTTGTCGGACCCCTCGCCGCCGGGACGGGCTCCACCTCCATCTCGCGCCGTCTCAGCCCGCGCCAGGTCTCTGTCTCTGGGATAGGTGCAGTACAGAAACGAGTAGACGAGGCAGCACAGCGCCATGGGGATGGCGATCGCGGTGTACAGGGCCCTGGCGAGGGAGATCGCGTTGTGCCGGTCCGTCTCGACGGAGGCCGCGTGCTCTGCGCCGCTCGCAGCAGAGCGCACCAGCTTGTAGCCGTAGAGGTGCTCGGCGAGCATGCCGACCACCGGGGGAGCGAACGAGGCGAGCACGGCCTCGAACGTCCGGTCCAGCGCGTACACGCTCGTCCTCGACCGCGGCGGCACGATCTCGGCCAGTATCGGGCTGTTGGTGGCCGAGGTGTTCCAGGAGGCCATGAACCCCATGACGAACAGCGCGGCGCCGTGGTGGGCGAAAGTCGCCGGCTCGTTCGGGAGCGCGAGCAGCAGGACGCAGGCGAGGGGGATCGCCGAGCCGGCGCTGACCTGCGCGAGGATGATGCGGCCTGAGTTCTTGAGCCTCCCGGCGAGGACGTCCCCCATCTTGCCGCCGAAGAGGCCGCCCAGCGACGTGGCGACCTTGAACAGAGTCATCAGCGCCGCCGTCTCGCCGTGGGAGAAGCCGACTAGCTCGAGCCACATAGCCGTGAAGGACAGCGCGGACCAGGGGAACGAACCCGTGAGTCCCTGCGCGACGATGACCTGAAACGACGGGATCCGTAGCACGGCCTTCGCCTCCCTCGCGAAGTCCTGCAGCTCCTGCCGCACCGGCTTGGCGGCCCGGACCGGGGCCTTGCTGGCGGCCGCGAACGCGCGGATGGACAAGCCGACCGCCGCCCCCACGGCGGCCAGCAGGAGGAAGGCGAGCCGCCAACCCGGAACACCAAAGAAGGAGGTGGGCGCCATGAGTAGGCCAAGGGTGGTGCCGCCCACGGTGCCGGCCTTGCTGGCCACCATGAGCCACCCGAAGGCCATGCCCCTGTTCGTGCCATCGACGGAGTCCGCGACGAAGGCGAAGATCGCCGGGATCTGCAACGCCAGCCCGACGCCGTTCAACGCCGCCGTCACGGCCATCTGCAATATCCCATCATTCAGTTTCAGGGGATCAGAGCTCTGGAACGGGGCACTGACGCACGGCCGTGAGTGAGCATGAATGGAAACGTGCAAGGGCAAGTATCACCAGCCTGCGCAAAGGTGGTGGAGAGGCCTATGAGCAAGGTGGCAGCGGCCCAGAGGAACGCGCCGAGGGCGATGACGGTGAGGCGGTCGTGCCGGGCGGCCAGGTATGCGGCGAGGGGGTAGCACGCGGCCTGCACGACGGAGCGGGAGAGCGCGATGGAGCCGAGCGCGGTGGGCGAGGTCTGCAGCGCGGCGCCGATCTCCCTGTACACCGCAGGGAGCAGCGCCGCGTCGGCGCGCTCCATGGCCAGGGCCGCGTACGCGAGGAGCAGCGTCGCTGCCGCCGTGCGCTTGCGGCCTCGCTGCCTCTTGCTCTGCTCCGGCATCGCGCGCGTGCGTCGTCGCCACTCGCAGGTAGTACGTGCTTGCTCTCGATGCCTCGACCCGGATTAAGAATGCCTGTGCATCACGTGCATGTGCTCGTGTCCCGATGACGTACAAACAATCCAGCAGGCCAGTAGGGGAACGAGTCGTTCAAGAGCAGCAAAGGTTTTGCAAACGAAGCTGCTATTTTATACTCCACCAAATCTATAGTACTCCTAAACAATATCGCAACTTGAGATTGGAATCTGGAATCCAAAACTTTGTGTAGCAAGAAGGCAATAAATTTTGATGTTTTCGACTATACAGTATACACACTCGACAAAAAAATGCATTGGTGCATACGCCCCACCTCCTCCCCCTTCGGTTTGTTGTTCGTGAGTTGCCTGAAAAGGACATTGGTTTTGCTAATTGGAAGGCATCGAGACGATGCTGCGAGCGGCAACGAGCTGCGGCGTCTTAGTTGGGATGAGGAAGAACGGTGGGGCGAGATCGATGGGAGGGTAGGGCGGAGACTGGCGGTTTGGCCTGTGTAGGCTGGCGGCTATGCAAGGAGCCGCAAGAGGTGGAAGACGATGAAGAGGTGGCGGCACGCTCCAAGCCATTGGATGTTGATCGGACGGTCTGTTAATGCTGAAAGTGTTTGCAGGCACATGACGTATAGGGAGTACCAAAGGACATCAAGCACAAAATCTACCGGGAACCGGGACCTCACGTGCCTGCATCATGATCCGAGCTCTGTGAAGCTTTTTTGCATTGTTTATTGAATACTACACACGAAATTGTCAATACACCACAATACAAAACGATGGCGTGTCAGATTGTCTAGCAGTTGTCCTTGCATTCGTACATGTGTCAGCCTTTTAAATAAATGTGGAAGAGAGTGCAGAGATGGTACGGTGCATGCATAGCTATTTGTTCTCTCTCTCCCACTAAAAACTTGCATTTTATTTTTCATCCGAAATGTTAAATGACTCATAACTTTTGAATCAAATATTCGTTTATGATTTTTTATATATATTTGAACTCCTAAGGCCAAAACCTTTAAAAAAAGACAAACTTTGATACATTTCAAACACGTTTAAATTTTAACGTTTCACATTTCATATCTCAAACAAACTATTTCACTAGAAAAATGTAAAAGACTCTCTTTTCCAATAGTAATATGTGAAGCCAACCTATTTCATTATAAACCTATTTAATCCAAATACGAAACTAAAATGGCAACTTGTGAACCTGGTTATTTTAAAAGGTGTAATAATATATTTAAATAAAGTGAAATATGTTATTTCAAAAATGTGCAATTGAAATATATGTGATTTTTGTGAAACAACCCAGCGAAAAGTGAAATGGAGGTTCTCAAGGTGTAAAATAATATGAAATTAAAATGTCAACTTGTGAAACCGATTATTTAGAAATGTGTAACCGTTTATTTCGAAAGAGTAAAATATATCTGGAAACATTAATTGAAATGGATGCGGTACTGAAACTGGTCTGGAAACTGATGTGAGTGCGTTCTGAAAATTTCATGTTTCATTGTCACATTATATATATTGGTTACATTTTAATTTGATATTTCAATCTTGCATTAATTGAAATGGATGCGTTACTGAAACTGGTCTGGATATTGAAATGGATGTGGTCTGAAAATTTCAATTTCATATTTCACTGTCACATTATATATACTAGTTGCATTCCAATTTCATATTTCAATATCACGTTAATTGTGAAATATCTTTTTTAGTTGAGTGAAATATGTTCTTTGGAATCGGTGAAATAAATTACTTGAAATGAAATCAATATTGGTCTTATTTTAAAGTTCTTGAAGCAAACTATTCAGATATATAAAAATATCAGCAATTGGATTCATGGTTCAAAAGATATGACGCTCCAAGGAAATTCATTATGTACGTGCTAGTTGGTCGGAGAGACAAATAAGTGTGAACTACTATTCAAATGAGAGGAGACGTGACGTTAGAGGCAAAAGGTGGCCAGAAGACATGAGCAAAAGATGTCAGGTGATGTGTTAGAATGAATACAAAAGAGCATAGGGAGCCAATACATAACTGCATGGTCACGAATCTCCAATAGATCAAGGGCTCCTACATGCACGGGAGGTCCCGTGCACGGGAGAATCGTTTTCTCCAAAGGACATTGGCAATTGGCATCACTCAGTTCCTCAAAGAAAAAAAAGGCATTGGCATCACTTAGTTATTGGGGAACGTAGTAATTTCAAAAAAAATCCTACTCACACAGGATCATGGTGATGCATAGCAACGAGAGGGGAGAGTGTGTCCGCGTACCCTCGTAGACCGAAAGCGGAAGCGTTAGCACAACGCGGTTGATGTAGTCGTACGTCTTCACAATCCGACCGATCCAAGTACCGAACGCATGGCACCTCCGAGTTCAGCACACGTTCAACTCGATGACGTCCCGCGAGCTCCGATC
>NC_057808.1:308516506-308526181 GCF_018294505.1 Triticum aestivum | reverse complement strand
GGCGGCGGGGCGGTTGGACGTCGTCCGGCGCGGACGGACGCGTCCGGCGGCGCGGTGGGAAAAACGCTAGGGTTCGTCTGCGAATCCGTTTTTGGGATGCCCACTCATTTATAGGTAGAGGGAGTTAGGAGACTCCAAATGAGGTGCGGTTTTCGCCCACACGATCGTGATCGAACGACCTAGAGCATGGAAAGAGTTTGGTGGGCTTTTGGCTGGTTTTGGAGGGGTTTTTTGCTGGACACTCAAATGGACTTTGCGGATGCCCGGTTAACCGTTGGAGTACCAAACGACCTCCGAATGGAACGAAACTTGACCGGTAGTCTCCGGGTGGTATAATAAGACCACTTGACAAACCTCGGTCCATTCCGAGAAAGTTTGACACACGCACACGAAAGAAAACTAGAGGGGTGCACCGAAGGAGATAGGAGCGCCGGATTGGAAAACGGACAACGGGGAAAATGCTCGGATGCATGAGACGAACACGTATGCGAATGCAATGCGCATGATGACATGATATGAAAATGCATGACATGACAAAATACAAAACGAAAGACAAAACCCGACAACGGAGGGAAAAACATATCACATAGCCGGAAATGGCAAGAGTCGGAGTTACAAATATGGCGAGATACATGCGGGGTGTTACAACACTCCACCACTACGAGAGGATCTCGTCCCGAGATCTAGGACTGAAAGAACTCCGGATATTCGGAACGGAGTTGGTCCTCGCGTTCCCAGGTGGCTTCCCGGTCGGAATGGTGCGACCACTTCACTTTGAGGAATTTGATAGACTTGTTGCGAGTCTTGCGCTCAGTTTCTTCAAGAATAGCAACTGGGTGCTCATGATAAGACAAATCTTCTTGGAGGTCAATCTCTTCGAAGTCGATAGTGCGCTCAGGCGTCTTGAAGCACTTGCGGAGCTGTGACACGTGGAACACATCGTGCACGTTCGCGAAGTTGGAAGGAAGCTCAAGTTGATAGGCGAGGTCGCCTCTTTTGCCAATGATCTTGAAAGGACCCACGTATCTAGGGGCAAGCTTCCCTTTGATACCGAAGCGACGAGTGCCCTTTCATTGGAGAGACGCGGAGGTAGACGTGGTTTCCGATCTCGAAAGCCAAATCACGATGCTTACTATCATAGTAACTCTTCTGGCGCGATTGCGCGGCTTTGAGATTATCACGGATGACTTTACACATTTCTTCAGCTTCAGTGATTAAGTCATTGCCAAGAAGTTGGCGTTCACCAGTCTCTGACCAATTAAGAGGAGTACGGCACTTTCTGCCATATAGAATCTCGAATGGGGCTTTGCCCGAACTAGCTTGGAAGCTGTTGTTGTAGGAGAATTCAGCATAAGGAAGACAATCTTCCCATCTCATGCCGAAGGAAATGACACAAGCCCTGAGCATATCTTCAAGAATTTGATTGACTCGCTCGACTTGGCCACTAGTTTGAGGGTGAAAAGCTGTGCTGAAGCGAATGTTTGTGCCCATGGCCTTCTGGAAGGAGTCCCAGAACTTAGAGGTGAAGATGCTTCCACGATCTGAAGAAATCAATTGTGGAATGCCATGCAAGGAGACAATTCTGGAGGTGTAGAGCTCTGCCAGCTGAGCTGCTGTGATGGATTCTTTGATTGGAAGGAAATGAGCCACTTTAGAAAGCTTGTCAATGACAACGAAGATAGCGTCATTTCCGCGCTTGGACTTGGGAAATCCAGTCACGAAGTCCATTTCGATATGATCAAACTTCCATTCTGGGATAGCAAGAGGTTGGAGGAGACCAGCTGGTCGTTGGTGTTCTGCTTTCACTCTTCGGCAGACATCACATTCATTCACGAATTGAGCAATTTCTCGCTTCATTCGAGTCCACCAATATGACTGCTTGAGGTCATGATACATCTTCATACTTCCAGGATGAATGGAAAGGAGGGAATTGTGCGCCTCGTTCATTATGACTTTCCTTAGATCACCCTTCGGAACCACAATCCGGTCCTCGAAGAACAAAGTGTCTCTGTCATCAATGCGATAGCACTTGTATTTGGAAAGACCCTTGTCGATACCACGTTTCACCTTCTTCACCATGGCATCAAGGAGTTGTGCCTCACGAATTTGATCTTCCAAAGTAGGAGATACTATGAGGTTGGCAAGAAAGCCTTGAGGAACAACTTGGAGATTCAGCTTACGGAAAGCTTCACAAAGATCCGGTTGGAAAGGCTTAAGAATTAAGCTGTTGCAATAAGCTTTCCTGCTTAAAGCATCTGCTATGACATTTGCCTTGCCTGTAGTATATTCAATACTCGGATTGTACTCTTGAATCATTTCGACCCATCGAGTCTGCCTGAGGTTGAGATTGGGCTGAGTGAAGATATACTTGAGACTCTTGTGATCAGTGAAAATGTCCACTTGTCTTCCCAACAAGAGATGTCTCCACGTAACCAAAGCATGGACAACTGCCGCCAACTCAAGATCGTGAGTGGGGTAGTTCTTCTCGTTGGGCTTCAACTGCCGAGAGGTATAGGCCACAACTTTCTTCTCTTGCATTAATACAGCACCGAGACCTTGGAGAGAAGCATCACAGAAAACTTCATACGGCTTGGATTCATCAGGAGGAGTCAAGACAGGAGCTGTGACTAGTTTCTGTTTGAGAGTGTTGAAAGCAACGTCACACTCAGGAGACCAGACGTACTTCACATGCTTCTGAAGGAGGTTGGAAAGAGGCTTTGCAATCTTGGAGAAATTCTCAACGAATCTTCGGCAATAGCTTGCAAGACCCAGAAAACTGCGGAGCTGTTTGACATTTTGAGGAGGTTCCCAATCCAGAACTGCGGACACCTTCTCGGGGTTAACAGCGATGCCTTTGGCAGAGATGATGTGACCAAGGAAAAGAACTTCATCGAGCCAAAACTCACATTTAGAGAACTTCGCATAGAATTGATACTCTCTGAGCTTGTCGAGCACCAATCGCAAATGTTTGGCATGATCCTGCTTATTCTTGGAGAAGACCAAGATATCATCAAGATACACCAGAACGAATTCATTGGTATAGGGGTTGAAGATGAAATTCATCATCCGAGAGAACACCGGAGGAGCATTGACAAGGCCGAAAGACACGACAGTATATTCATAAGAACCAAAGCTCGTTCTGAATGCTGTCTTGGGAATATCTTCTTCACGAATGCGAATCTGATGATAACCCATACGAAGGTCAAGCTTCGAGAATACTTTAGCACCTTTGAGTTGCTCAAATAGCTCATTGATGTTGGGAAGTGGGTACTTGTTCTTGATTGTCTTCTTGTTCAATGGACGGTAGTCGACACAAAGTCGGTCCGTGCCATCCTTCTTCTTGACAAAAAGAACACCACAACCCCAAGGAGAAGAACTCGGTCTGATCAAACCCAGACGTTCTTGTTCATCGAGCTGCTTCTTCAATTCCTTCAGCTCGTTAGGTCCAAGCTTGTATGGACGCTTGCAAACGGGTACAGTACCAGGCTCTAGTTCGATAACGAACTCAACTGGCCGGTGCGGAGGCATACCCGGAAGCTCTTCTGGAAAGACATCTTGATACTCGCAAACGACTGGAATTTGAGAGATGGCATCCAATTCGCCCTTCTCATTGAGAGAGAAAAACCGAATGGTTTCATCACGAGCGGCAAAAATAATCACATCCTCAGACGAGTGTGTCAATTGAATTTCTCTGGCAGCACAATCAAGTTGAGCCTTGTGCTTAGAAAGCCAGTCCATCCCGAGAATAAGATCAATATCCGAGTCACCAAGAACAATTGGAGAAGACTGAAATGCATAATCGCCCATCTTGATGGTAACATTCGGAACCATGGAACTTGCATTCATGCATTTGCCTGGAGAGACAACTGCTAACGGCCTAGGCAATCCTTGGAAATGCAATTCATGCTTGGATGCAAAAGGTCATGATATGAAAGAAAGAGATGCACCAGTATCAAAAAGAACTTCTGCAGGAATATCATTAACTGAGAGATTACCCATTATCACATCAGTAGATTCCTCCGCTTGAGCTGCATTCAACATGTTCACCTTTGCAAACTTTGGGTTATGCTTGACCACTGCATTGCTGGAAGATCTGACAGGAGGAGGAGGAGGAAGACGCCTCTGGTTGAAGCACTTGTTAGCATAGTGACCTTTCTGCTGACATTTGTTGCAAGTCACCTCTGAGAGTGGACGGTGATAAGGAGCATTGGACTTTGGAGCTTGATTCTGAGACTTGTTCTGATAGCCAGAGTTGGAAGAGTTTGAAGAACCATGGCCACCTTTGTTCTTCTGCTGGTAAGGCTGACGAAATGGAGGAGGAGGAGGCAACCAGAACTTCTATTGCTTAGCTGTCACAAGTGAGGAAGAAGAAGACTGAACTGCGTCCCTGACTCTTTTCTTAGAAGCCTCACACTTGAGTTGAGCAGCCTCTTGCTTCAGTGCCATATTGTAGAATTGATCAAACTGAGTAGGCTCAACAAGAACGAGAGCTAACTGCAGATCCTCTTTAAGGCCACCTCTGAAGTGATAGATCATGCTCTTCTCATCAGGAACGTCTTGTTTAGCGAAGCGAGCAAGTTTCTGAAACTGAATGTTGTATTGATACACAAACATGTTTCCTTGCTTGAGATTGCGGAACTCCTCACGCTTGCTCTCAACAACACTTTGTGGAATGTGGTGCGCTTTGAAGTCCCGACAGAAGTCAGTCCAAGTAATCACACGACCTCCTCTGGAATCTTTGTATTGCTGAAACCAATCAGCAGCTTGGTCCTTGAGCTGGAAAGAAGCGAACTTGACAAAGTCCTCAGGCCTGACATTGCTACATTCAAAATGCTTGTTGATGTCCATGAGCCAATCATCGGCATCCGTGGCCTCGGCACAGTAGCTGAAAGACTTGGGTTGATTTGCGAGAAACTGGTTGAGAGTGGCAAAGTGAAACTGATTGTTGCCTTGACCTTGATTGCCTTGCCCTTGAGTACGTTCTTGCAAGAGTTGCAGAATCATCTGAGCATTGGCGTTGGTGGCTGCCATGATTGCTTGCCATGCCTCCGGAGGTGGAGGTGGTGGCGGAGGGTTCGCTTGACTCCCTTCATTGCGATCCGGATTCTGACGCGTTGGCGGAGCCATCCTGAAGAGGGTGGCATCCGTTAGCATCTCGATAGGCAAAAGATAAGTAGAATCAACGGACAGAAATTGCAACATATAGTCTTCACAATAAACATTCGAACGAAGATGAACGAATGAATTCCGTAGTAAACCATCACACTTCCATAAGTTGAGAAGCCACTTGCAAAAGATATGGAATGAACAAAATAAAACAAAGTATTGGCTTGCAAAATAAGCCGGAACAAACATATGATAGATATTTCGTCCGAAGTTTTCGTGGTGGGGCCCACACGGGCTCAATCGTACAGCACCATCATGTACAAGGCTGTGCACATGACATACGAAGCGTCCCCGAGTCGGCAAAGCCATGGACTCTTTAAGACACAACGAGACCACTGGAAAATCAACCATATACAGGCGGACCACTAGACGTCGAACCCCAATCTCATATCATGCGTCTGTCGGAAAGATATCCTAAGGCTACTAGAATTCCCACTTATAAACTCCCGAAACTTTCTGGTTATGCAATCTGGTGTAGGGGATACAGGGGACACAAATATATATCACCCAAACTAACAATCCCTAGATCCAGCTGTATCCATCTGTCAACACATAACCAAGAAACCTTCAGAAATCGTTTACCTCAACCTTCGAAAAACATCCGTTATACAAGTTATGGCAATACTCCCGAACTCCCGCCCCAGTACTGGGTGGCATCGAGGTGATCTCACCAACAACTGCATAAAAGAGATTTCGATGTCGGCGAAACTCAGGTATTCCAGAACTGCAACGATAAAATTCTGACGACAACACCTCGGAGCTCAACTCCCCGGGACACTGCCACAACCCCTAAATGACAGGAGGCACCAAGAACAATGTTCTCGTCACAAATCGATCGGAACGATTCCAAGATACCCGCGTGATCCTAAAAAAATTTTTAGTGAAATTTGAGGAGAGAATAGTCAAAACTTCTACGTCAGGAGACCTCACCAGAGCGACGAAGGGACTGAGGAGTAAAAAGAATCCTACTCTCCGATATATATAATCCTAAGACTCAAAACATTTTTATTCTAGACTCAACAACGCCAGCGATTCGATCAAGCAGGGGGCTCCTAAGTCGGGGATGGCTCTGATTACCAACTTGTAACGCCCATGATGCGGCTATATCTCCCACGTGTCGAGGCACGACTTAGAGGCATAACCGCATAGTGGTTTTGTCGCAAGAAGGGTCATCTTCACACAATCCCATGTAATGAACAAGAATGGGATAAAGAGTTGGCTTACAATCGCCACTTCACACAAAACATAAATATCATTCATACATCATCCAAAATACAATCATATAGACCGACTACGGTCAAAATCCAGATGAAAATAAGACAACCCCAAATGCTATATCCCCGATTGTCCCAACTGGGCTCCACTACTGATCATCAGGAAAAGACACATAGTAACGACCACGTTCCTCGTCGAACTCCCACTTGAGATCGACGCCATCGTCTGCACTGGCATCGTCGGCACCTGCAACTGTTGTTGAAAGTATCTGTGAGTCACGGGGACTCAGCAATCTCACACCCGCGAGATCAAGACTATTTAAGCTTATAGGGAAAAGGAGGTGCAAAGAGGTGGAGCTGCAGCGGCAAAAGCATATATGGTGGCTAACTTGCGCAAATGAGAGCGAGAAGAGAAGCAAAGGAACGGACGTCATCTAGCAATGACCAAGAAGAGGTCCTGAACACCTACTTACGTCATACATAACACAGACCGTGTTCACTTCTCGGACTCCGCCGAGAAGAGACCATCACGGCTACACACGCACTTGGTGTATTTTAATTGGGTCAAGTGACAAGTTATCTATAATCGGACATTAACAAATTCCCATCTGCCTCATAACCGCGGGCACGGCTTTCGAAAGATAATACCCTGCAGGGGTGTCCCAACTTAGCCCATCATAAGCTCTCACGTTCAACGAAGGATAAACCTTCTCCCAGAAAGACCCGATCAGTCTCGGAATCCTGGTTTACAAGACATCTCGACAATGGTAAAACAAGACCAGCAAAGCCTCCCGAATGTGCCGACAAATCCCGATAGGAGCTGCACATATCTCGTTCTCAGGGCACACCGGATTGTCCAAGCTTCCGATAGGCCAGCCCAGAGTTGCCCCTGGTGGCCACCGGCGACTGACAGTTTGGACCAATACTCAGAGGAGCACTGGCCCGGGGGTTTAAAATAAAGATGACCCTCGGGCTCTAGAAAACCCGGGGGAAAAAGGTATAGGTCGCAAATGGTAAAACCAAGGTTGGGCCTTGCTGGAGGAGTTTTATTCAAGGCGAACTGTCAAGGGGGTCCCATAAATCACCCGACCGCGTAAGGAACGCAAACTCAAGGAACATAATCCCGGTATAACAGTAACTAGGGCGGCAAGAGTGGAACAAAACACCAGGCATAAGGCCGAGCCTTCCACCCGTAACCAAAATATATAGATGCATTAATTAAATAAGAGATATTGTGATATCCCAACATATCCATGTTCCGACATGGAACAAACTTCAACTTCACCTGCAGCTAGCAACGCTATAAGAGGGCTGAGCAAAAGCGGTAACATAGCCAAACAACGGTTTGCTAGGAAAGGATGGTTAGGGGCTGACATGGCTAAAATAGGAGACAAGATATAGCAAGTGATAGGTAGCGGAGCATGGCAATAGAGCGAAACTAGCATAGCAAAGATAGAAGTGATTTCGAGGGGTGGTCATCTTGCCTGCAAGATTCTCAGAGTTGTCGAAAGCTTGATCCTCGTAAGCGTACTCGACAGGTTCCTCGTCCACGAACTCGTCTCCCGGCTCTACCCAGGACAAGAACATAAACAAACGGAACCACAATCAACAACGAGAAATGCACAAGCAACATGATGCAAGACATGTATGATATGCAAGATATGATTTGCGATGCATATGCGTGCTCCGGAAGGAAAATGATGAACATGGCAGTAACTTGGCAAACCAAGCATGCCACTGGAAAGATGAGATGATTTCGGTCGAAATCGATATAAAGATCACCGGAATCGGATGCACGGTTTGCAAATGGCGAGCAAAACAAGAATGACACTACTCTGCGATTAACAGCATGATAGCACTTAAAATGCAACAAGTAGCAACGCTACAGCACCCCAACATAGCAACAAAGCACATGGAAGTAATCTACAGGAGATTCTTGACAAATGATGGACACTGACCTACGGCTAGTTCACAACATATCAAGCTCAAACAAGCATGGCAAAAGTGCAAAAGATTACAGGTTCACAGACTTGGTGAAAAACTGGACATGGCAGAAATCAGCATCAGGTAGCAATGTTCAGAGCACGAAATCAACATGCTACAGGAACTTAACATAGCAAAACAAGGCATGGTAGTGTTCTACTATATGCACATGACAAAAGTCCCTTAGTGACCATAAGTCAAAAAGGACCAGAAGATATGATGGCAAGCAGGTAAACATAGCAAGTTCCGTTATCAGGTTTCAGACTTTGCAGAAAACAGAGCATGGCAGAAATATTAATATGTAGGCCTCTTTGTGAGCTTGATGCACTCACTACAGAGCAATGCATGAAAAAACAAGCATACCTACAGCAAGATGGAATGTTTATGAAGCTATACATGGCAAGAACAATTGCATAGCATGTATGGATCAACTACAATAAGCTTGGCAAAAATGCATGTCATGTTAAGAATCTGCCAGAAATATTTTATAGCAAAAGTAGAGAAAGATTGGGTCATGCTATGGTACTCTAAAATTGCAAAAAATTGCAGGAATGGATTAACTACAACTATAGCTACGAAACATCCTTACTGAACATCTCCAAAATATGCATGGATCTCTCTGTAGCATCAAGTTTACATGGCAACAAAATTACAGCAGACAAAGACTTAGAGAAATCACTCTATCCCTGAAATCAGAAATATTACGGGACCTACTTTGCATGCTTGTGCTAGTCACCACATAAATCACAAAAATACATGGACTATACCACTGGAAAGATGGCATGGCATACTTCAAAACTCATGTAGAGCTCATGCTCAAAAGATGCACAGAATAAATGATACAAAAATGACAAATCTCCAAGTTCTGATAAGAACCAGAGAATAATAGCAACTAGCCCTCTGACAACGAAGATTTGGGCATCAAGATGACCTCTAATGAAAAGGATGCAATTGAACAAAATGAAGAGCATCACGAGGCGAACAATTTGACATATTATACACGCGAATAGAAGCTACATGCACAAAGTTATCGCATCGGGAAAAAGAGCACATGCTGATGGAATCTCGAGACTTGGAGAAATAGAGGGGGAGCGCGAAGTCAACGGGAGCTACAGTACCGATCGATCAGATCTGGCTCCAGAGCTCGAGCTCGCTCGGGCGCTCGCCGGCCGGAGAGGGAGGGGCGGCGCCGGCGCGGGGGAAGGAGAGGAGGAGGCGCGGCGGGGGAGGCGCCGGCCGGAGGCGGCGGTGGCGGGCTCGGGCGGGCCCGCTGCGGGCTTCGCGGGCCGGCGGCGGGGCGGTTGGACATCGT